>NC_056751.1:344258147-344475872 GCF_019279795.1 Protopterus annectens | reverse complement strand
GTGTATCAACAGTTTTTTCTTACAAGTAGCTATGTTATGTGTAGATTAAACTATTGGTACAGCAGTGTGTGTTGAACAGGGTTTTTACAGTACTGAGCTTCAAGAATGTAATCACAGCATACCCTGCTGGAACATAGAAGAGTAACTTACAAAACTTCAAGAAAATATGTTGAAATTAAGTGTTTTACGATGTGCTTTAAATATTAGTTTCAATGCAGCAAGCATACACAATGTCTAGAATTATAAGTTTGTCTATTGTCTGAAAAGAAAAGTAATTACTAGGTTTAAAATATGAAGTGTTTTATTGCTTTACCTGAATGAAAACCTTCATTTTTTCTAACATAATTACATTAAGGCAATAGACTGTCATGGTTCATTAGCTCCAATCCTGCTGTTTTAATGTGAGTGGTCACATGTACTGTATCCTTTTGGATTATTGCTTATTTGATTATTTTTGCTGTAAGTGCATAGTCTAGGTATTCCTGCTACGAAGCTTATTGCCTACAGGATCAAATAGCTTAATAGAGTAAATCATCTGCTCACTTATTATGCACCTAAACAGACTTCAGTGTAACTAATTGTATCTGATTGTATGTTACTGCTTTGTATGAATCTTTCTCCAGTATGCCTGCTCTACACTCTGGTAAGGGGTCAGTCATCTGTTTCTGTCTTGGAGTTAGAATCTAAAGTATTATACTTGGTTGTTTCTTATCTACACACTTTGTCAGTTTAACTTACTTTTTTTTTCTTCTCTATCTCTCTTCCTTATATTTTATCAGCTCAGTGTACCTGATTTTCCCACCTTTATCCATTCTAAAGAGGCCCCGTTGGAATTCAAGTCAAGGAACAGAGTCCTGAATAGGATTTTTCTTGTCCTGCCCACTAAGACTTTCTCCCCTGAATAGACCTTTGTGAAAGTATGTCCTGCTAATGTATTTTTTAAACCTTTAATAATCCAGGTTATTTGACTTCCCTCCCAGGTTAACCAGCAGCCTACCCCCTCCCGTAGCAGTTAAGTGATCCTTAACTACCCTTTTTCTACCTCTTTTTGTCCTTTACGATAACACTCTCCTCTACCTTGCATATATCCCACTAGTGAGTCAATTCGCTTGCTCTGTCTCCTGTTATTTCTGAATGTGGCCACTAGGTGGCACCCTATTCACTAGAAAACTATACTCCCCGACCTCACACTAGAGTTTTTTTTTTCCTTGTTATTTTTTGGTCACAACCCTTTATCTATTTTTCTACTGCACCCAATATTACTGCCTCACATAGCTTCCAAATAATTATTTTATTCCTCCCAATCAACCTATATTCCCTCTTTGTATCTTACCTCATAGTCCACTCTTACCTTGTACTCTTACCCAGTGCTTCTTCCACTTCTCACTGATTGTTTTCCTGGCTTGGTCCCCTCTCTGGCTCTTCCCGCTCCATTTGCCCTGCGGGCTCACCCCACTCCCCTACCCTACCCCCATTTCCTACCCACCCCCAGTGCCCTTAACCTTATACTTGCTCAGCCACACCCCCAACTTATTCAGCTCCTATCATATTTCCTGCCTCATTCACACATTCCAGCACTCCACTGCTGTCTTACTGCCACACCCCACTCCCCACCATCCGAGTACTACTAATTATCAACCTTGCTAAAATGACCAAACCCATTATGACCCTGACTTTTATGCTACTTTACTTATTGCTACTCCTGGATATCCTTCTTATATACCATACCATTACTTCCTACGAAAACCATACCCTTAGAAGATCTCCTAGTAAAGCTAAACAAACAAACTATGTCCTTCCTCTAGCTAAACAAACCTATCTTAACCTCCTGTCATCCTGCCCTTACCTTCTCCCTCACTCTCACAGAGTACTCCACAACAGGTATCACACAGCTAAAAATCTCGACCTAATACCCTCTGAAATCTCAAAAATACTTCCATTTCCACAAACACTCTTACTGGTACACGGGGACATTCACCCCAACCTTGGCCCTCAGAATTCCCTTATCCACACTCTCTTGGACCAAACTACTAACAATTTAAGGTCACATTTCTCTTCTAACTCCCTTTCAGTAGCACACCTAAATATTCGTAGTATTAACAATAAAATCACACAGCTCCATGCTTTAATCGACCTCTACTCATTTGATATCCTCTGTCTTACTGAAACCTGGCTCGAACCAGGTACCAAGGACAATGAAATTACTCCTCCTGGCTACAGCATTTTAAGGCAGGATCGTCTAAACAAAAAGGGTGGGGGAGTTGCTTTATTTTATAAATCTGAACTGTAGGTGGTCTCAATTGACTCCTTACCTCCTTCCCCTGCCAATGCTGAAATACTCTGCAGCAAATTCCAATTAAATTAAAACAAAGCCATATACATAATATGTTCCTATATCCCTCCTGGTAATAACTTAAATACACTTGAAAACATCCTTAGCTGGCTCTCATCTACCTTTCCTCAGAAAACCATAATCTTAGGGGACTTCAATATTGATTGTAACTCCTGCATATCCCCCAAACCCAACTTTCACCTCAACCTCTTTACGTTCCAACAAACCATAAAATCCCCAACTAGGATTCACAAATCTACCAATAAACAGACCATCTTGGACTGGATATTGGTCAACAATAATCCCCTATCATATAAAACTGGAACACTCCCTGACAATATCAGTGATCATCTTCTCACCTGTATCACTAAACAAAAAATAGTAACCACAAACAGGCTAGCTATCGTACCATTCGTAACAAAAAAAAGTCATCCTTCAAGACTTCCTTGATGAGCTCAAAGGATGCAACTGGTAAGCTCTGAAACACCTTCCACTTGATGAGGCAGTTACCCATTTCAACAACACATTCCTCCAAATTCTAGATCGTCATGCCCCCGCTCGCTTAATTAGAATGGGATCCAAATCAGCTCCTTGGCTTTCTAAAGAAACCAAGCAAACAATGCTATTAAGGAACAAACTTTGGACAAAATGGAGAACTACAAAAAACCCAACTGACCATCAAAACTTCAAATACCTTAGAAATACTACAAAAAACTCACCTTTCTGGATAAAACAATTTCTACCGCCAATATCAGCAAAATCAAAATCATAACCCAAAAAAATTCTGGTCGGGAATCAATAAACTGCTCCATCCTGGGAATTCTAAAACACCTACTCCAGCTAATTTAGCTCAGACCCCTCCTAATATAATAGCCAATGCATTCAACAACTTCTTCTCTGAAACAGTCACCTCTCTAGCCAACACCATGGTTCCCCCCACTTCCCTTCAAAATACCTCTCCTCATAACAATACCCCCACTCTAAAGTTTAGTACAGTCTCCACAGCCTATATTCACAAGCTACTTTTAAAACTTAAACCTTGTACTCCTTCAGCTGACCAACTACCAGCTAAATATCTGCAGCTAGCAGCAGCAGTACTAGCATACCCAATCTCCATCTTAATTAACAGAACTATAACCAAATCTACTATTCCTTCCCTCTGGAAAGTCTCCCATATCATTCCACTGTATAAAGGAGGAAACACTAACAAACTTTCTAACTTCCGTCCTATAGCCTTACTATCACCACTAACTAAAATTATGGAACGTTGTATACACCATCAACTTTTGAATCATCTTCTACATAATAACCTACTTGCAGACTCCCAACATGGTTTTAGACCTTTCCATAGCACTTCCACTGCTCTTCTCTCCTTTACAGATTCCATCAACAAAAATCGTAACAACAACCTATTCTCCTCTGCTTTATTTCTCGACCTCTCTAAAGCCTTTGATATGGTGAACTATCACCTTCTGCTAGACACTTTGAAATCTCTTTCTCTTGACTCTTTGGCATTGCACTGGTTTAACTCCTATTTGAAAGATAGAAGACAAGCAGTCCTTTGGGACAGCCATTTATCCTCTCAGCTCCCAGTCACCACCGGTGTCCCCCAAGGATCCATCTTAGGTCCCCTTCTCTTCTCCATTTTTATAAATAACCTGTCTACTTCCCTCCCAACATCCACATGCATTCAGTATGCAGATGATTCAACACTCATCTGTACTGCTGTATCTCCGGCTGAACTTCATTCTTCCACCCAAAAAGTCTTTACAGCAGCAGAAAACTGGTTCCAACATATCTGTCTCCTCCTTAATCCCAAAAAAACAAATTACTACTTTTTTCTCCAACCCTTAAGTCTGCCCCTCTCTCCTTTTCTATTGGCTCTGACAATGGTACTATCATAACACCTGATTGTTCCACTAAGCTACTAGGGTTTACAATAGATAATCAACTAAACTTTGATTCCCACATCAACCTAACCATCAAAGCTGTTAATAAAAAGATAGGTGCCCTCTACAGACTTAAACCCTTTCTTTCAGCAACTACCAGGGTGTCTCTAACCCAAACTCATCTCATCTCTACATTTTTGTATGCCTCTCCATCTTTTATCAACCTATCAAAATCTAACATTGAGAAACTAGCCACATCCTACCATAGCATTGCCAGGTTTGCCACAGGCTCCCCATTTCATACCCATCATTGTGTTAATCTTAAAAAACTTGGCTGGCTTGAACTTCAAAATCTTATTCTTCTACATCAATTAATTATCACCCATAAAATTCTCTATTACCCTACTAATACACCCATACTTAACAACCTTGTTGCTCCTTGCAGGAATCTTACTTCCCTTCGCTCAGCTAACAAACTGTTAGTAGCTACTCTCAAATCACACAATAAATCTGGTGACTCCTTGTTCACAAATGTTGTTGGCTCGTACTGGAATAAACTTCCCATTGAACTGACTACTTTAGTCTCATCACAACTTTTTAAGAAACAATTAAAGAACTATTTCAAATCTCACTGGCTTTGCCCTTGCTCAAATCCTGACTGACCCCAGCATCCAACTTCCATTATAGTTCCCTCTTTTGCCTTTTGCTATACATCCATCTTTTCTACTTGTCTCTCTCATTATTACTACTCCTCCTCTGCAGCTCTCCTGGCATCCACATGGATATTACTATTCCTATGATGTCACTTTCTCATTTACACTAGATATATTACTGCAACCTGTTATCTCACCTTCTATTTAAACCTTGTATTTTGATTCCTACTGTACAAGTCTGGGTCTTAAAACTATTTGCTCTGGCACAAAATGTTTATTATATCTGTTAATATTGTATAGACTCTAGTGTCTGTTTATTTTTTTCATTACAATTCCTGCTACTGTAAAGAGTATGGGATTAGGGATCCTCGTATTTTTTTCTGTTAAATTGCTACTGTTCTGTTAAATTGCTGGAATAGTTCTGTAGTTACTTACATTTTAGTCTCTTAATGTGCTGTTTTATTTACTAGTATATAGTGGAGCTTTTCTCCTCGGGCCTCTGCTGAAAATGGACATGTATCCAGCCAGACAAGCCCGATCAACAAATGTAAAATAAAAAAAAAAATACAAATTTATGACTTCCAATTCTGAACAAAGATCTGAGAGAGATGTATTTCTCAGACAGAGTGGTTAAAATTCTATTAGTTTCTGTTTTAGCATGGGAAATGAAGGTGACAGAGTGATGTCATCCAGGCTACCCAGCAGTAATATGTGGTATTAATTTAACTCTGTCAGAGAGAGACTAGGCATTTTGTATTTTGTCTTTGACCTGGAAATATCTATCATCACATCTGCACTTTCTTGTAAGACTTAGGAGGTAGTATCTCTTTTTAGATATAGATAGGAATATAGTAAATATTAGTTTAGATGTTTTCTGTATTTATTTGAGACTGTTCTGCAATGTTATAAAATATTTTCTGCGATTTTGAACTCTGAAGTAACTGTGTTTGTTTTCTGAGTATTGTCTTGTTCTTTTGTTATTTATTATTAAATATATTTAGACCTTTTGATTGTGGCTGGTTTGTTTAGAGATAATTAAGCGCTTATAGTACTTGCATATGTATTTCGTGACACTGTACAGGCCACTCCTGAATAGCCTTGCAAGTCCTGGTCAAAACTATTAGTTGGATTAATAGTAACATTACACCGTAGGACTGGACACCCTTTGTAAGGGCCTTATAGTAGCCGATATGTAAGGGTGGCTGGTGGCAGCTGGTACTAACTTATAGTCTTTGCAGAAGGGGGGCATAGCTAGTAAACCTGTGCTGGCCTTTCCCAGGTGTGCATATGTGTTTGTATATCAATCAAATCTCAAAGTGTGTGTGTGTCAGCTACTTGCGCAGGGACACGAAGCACTGGTTGGACAGAGAGGGTACTGGAAGTCTTAGCTTGGCCACTCGGCTGAGATCTTAACCCTATAGCTGTGCCAGTGGGGAGTCTTATTGGAGACCTGGAGAAAGAGGGAGAAACCAGCCCCAGACTGACTGTGATCTCTGTGTGCTCTTAAGGGAAATTGTACTTTACTGTGTGTGTATTTGTCATACTCCCATTGTGTACATTCCTCACTGGTGTAAGTGGTGAGGATTGAGGCTCCTTGATTACTGGGCCTGTACAGGGGCTTCGCTTCACTATATATATATATATATATATATATATATATATATGTATGTATGTGTGTATATATGTGTGGGTGGGTGTGTGTATGTATGTGTGTGTATATATATATACATTTTTTTATATGTATTTTATATGGTTTACTATTGAATGTGCAAAGTGACTGCTGTTGACCAGCATGTGGTCGAAAGGCAGTTTTCAAATGGGCAGAATGCTGACTCAGTAAACATCAACTACACTACAAAGAATGGGTAGTGTAGTTCGATTATCTGAGTTCAGGATTGTGAATGGACATCCTGGTTCAGTGAGGAACAGGGAAATAACTCATTTCCTCATTGTAGTGTGATCTCAGATTTGGTATATATAATTTGCAGGGAGTGTGGGGGGTGTAGGGGGAGCTTGCCTCCCTGAAAAATAGTAAAATACGCGTACCCTTGACTGTGGAATGTCATGGTATGGTAAGCTGCATAGCATGGGTGACTGATGTCAGCTCCTGCTATGTCGAATACATCTAACTACAGGTGTCGTATTCAGTTTTGACCTGGACTCATTTTCGCCATTTTGGATTCAAGATTTTGGGTCGACTATGTGACCGGTCAATGTATGCAGCTCCAAGGTTTTGATAGTAAACCATTTTTGATATATATATATATACACACACACACACACACACACACACAAATATGTGTATGTAGAGAGAGAGATAGGTTCATAGGTGTGTACTAGGCTAAAGGCCCTGGTGGCTTTACAAGCCTAGCCCATAGGATTACCTTGGCATCGTGCCACCCGACCTTAGTTCCTAGTGCCTCTGTCAAGTAGAGCCACTGGAGTGATCCCCAGAGTCAGTTTTCTATTTCCCATCCACTCATCAAGATTTCTCTTGAAGAGGGCCAGTGAGGCACTCCGCATGACATATATGGGAAGTCTATTCCATAGCATGAGCAGTCTCTGGGTTATGAATCTGTCCCTCTAGCTTGTTTTGTTGATTGTGGTAAGGAGATTGAGGTCTCTGGAACATGTAGTGCAGAGGGAATGGGATTTCTTTAGATGTAGCATTTCTAACAGAGCTGGGTCAGACATAGCTTTGTAAGTCAAGCAGAGATTGCCTCTAAGTAGGTGATATGAGACAGAGAATAGTTGCAGTTGTTTGAGTCTGTCCATATAGGCCAAGTGTTTATAGCCTAATATCCTCTTTGTGAGGTATTTTTGCAGCCTCTCCAGTTGTTGTAGGTGTCCAGTGAGGTACATCCCAAATGGGGCATTGTACTCGATGATTGGCTTAATGAGGGTACAGTAGAGGGAGACAATGACCTCTTTCTTCCTGGATGTAAAACCCTTAATAATGAGATGTGCCACATAAAAGGACTTTCTGACCACAGTGGCAATGTGGTGGTCAAAAGAGAGGCTGCTGTCAACCTGTGTTCATTGGTTACCATCGATGTGGTAATTTATGGGAACTGAGTTTTTCCCAGAAGGGATGACGACACATTTTTTGGCATTGAGCTTAAGACCATGGTTCTGACACCAGTCATTGGTCTCAGTGAGGCCTTTCTATAGGATGTCAACATCACTTGGGGAGTTAATTATGGCTTCCAACTTGCAAATGTCTGTGAACTTTGTTAGCCAGAATCCCTTCATGTTGGCCTGGACTTCAGAGAAGTAGATACCAAACAGGAGAGGACCCAGGACCGAACCCTGTGGGACTCCACTTGTGACTGGTTAACAGTCTGACTTGGAGTCAGCTACTTTCACACTGTGGGTTCTATCTGTGAGCCAGTTTGTAACCCACCTAGTGATATAAGGGTTGATGCCTAGCTTAGTGAGTTTTTTTTATAATTCCTGAGTGGGGAATGGTATCAAAGGCCTTGGCCAGATCAAGGTAGGCTGTATGAACCACCTTGCCTTCACCCACAGCTCTGGTGACTGACTCAAAGAAGTTGACTAGGTTGAGCAGGCATGATCTACCCTGCACACCACCAAACTGTGTGGGATCCAGAGTTTGGAGGTTCCCTATATCTTTGTTTATTAGGTACATGATGATGTGTTCCATAGCTTTGCATATCAGACTTGTCAGGCTAATGAGGCAATAGTTCCCAGGGTCTGTAGTTGCTCCTCCTTTGTGGAGAGGGATGACTGTAGCAGTGTGCCATTCGGTAGGGACAAAGCCTGAGGTGAGGCTTTGATTAAACAGGGCACACAGGTGAGGTGCCAGTTCACTCTGTAGTTCATGTAGAACACAGCCAGGGAGATATACACGTTTTATAAGTATATATTATAGAATATGTATTTTTATATATATATATATATATATATATATATATATATATATATATATATATATATATATATATATATATATATATATGTGTGTGTGTGTGTGTGTGTGTAAATAATGTTATTGCCTGCTTAGTTTGCTGAGAAAATTATCTGCAGGTTCTGCCTGGGAAACATTTGCTTTATTGAACATCTGTTTAGTGTAATGCTCTTGTTGCCAAAAAAGGCTAGATAATATGTATATGGTTTGTGTGTGTGTGTCTGCTGGTTCATGTTAGGTAAAGGAGTACTTTTAGGGTGTGTATGTGAGTTTGTGTGAGTGTGCAGATTAGGGTTACAATTGGAGTTAGATTAGAGGATAGATTTAGTGTCATGTTTGTATGTGTGTGTGTTCTCTGTCCAACTGCCTTAATTAGTCCTGTTAAAGAAAGGGTTTCTCTTAAGTTAATGTACACAGTTAGTGATGGGGCAAGGTTAGACTTAGAAGGCATGTAAGGTGACTGTCTCTTGTACAGCAATTACAGCAGCATACCATAAGACTAACTCTTTGTTTAGAGCAATTGCAGTCATATTGACAATGATAGGTATCAGGATTTCGATATATCAACTGATGTAATTTCCTGCATTTTCCACCAACATGGAGCATTGTTACAACTGGGACACTAGTCTTCATTAAAAATAGTGTAGTGTTAGTATGTACAAATAAACTGAAATGCAGGTTATTCCAAGCAAACAGTAAAATCTTGTGGTTTAACTTACACAGCAAGATGCTGGGACCACTCTTTGAAAGTAAGACTGTTCTATAGTAATCTGGAAAAGCAATTTCCAGCTTCCTGTATCAGGTCCCCTCTCATTGTTAACAAGGCCTTCTTCCAGACCTACTGCTCTGTTTTCTGAGCTTCCCACACAAATGACAAGCACTCTCTGTCCCTGCACTGGTCACTGAGTTTTCTTCACAAATGGCAACCACTCTCTATTTGGGCTTTCCTGTCCTCTCTTTTTATCGATTCACAAATATTCCTCTCAGCAAATATGCTCTGCCTGATACAAAAAGATTGCTCTTTACCTTAAAGCAACATGCCCATTAACAGAATTAACACAACAACTCAACATAATTCCTACCGATTATTTTCCAGACACACACATTAGTCATGTCACTATTTACATATATTTACAATGTCTTGGGTCACCTGTACTTATCTAACTAGTGAAAAACAACCATGCTTATGCTGCAATATATCAATATATTTATGCCTATTTTTACTTTTGGAGAATAACCATGGGTATCCCTTTTGGAACTATGAAAACACAGACAAGCAGTATTTCATGTAGAGAGAGATTTTTTTCTGGGGTTGCAGCCTTTGATGATATATCACAGGAAGATGTAAAATAAAGTGAGCCTTTGTTAACTTTGTGAGTGAACTAGGCAGAATCTACTTTTGTGTTCAGGTGTGACCTTGGGCAAAAGAATGCTGAAAAACAAAATGGAACCTGAACAATGAACTGCCTTCAGACACTGCCACATTAAATGAAAGACTGGGCATAGCCAATAAACCTTTGGAGCGGAATGATAGAACATGAACATCAAAAGGAGCATTTCCATGCAAGACTATGGGATTGTTGCAGTTTCTTTTGTGCGATAATCCCATCATATTTCAAGTGCTTTACTCACAAAAGCCCTGGTTGTGGGGCACTATGCATGAATTCACTGCTAATGAGTAGAGCCTTACTTCACAGCTGTTTTGTTTATGTTAAGCTGGAACAATATTAAGAATAATAAGTACCCCCTAAAACTAGAAACATAAACAGATTTAGTGTAAGTACAAAAAAGATTAGTGGGTCTCAAAATTAAGATTGATTAAAAAGTAAACTAAGGTTTTGCTCTGCAGAACTAACATTTAAAAGGAGGCATCATTAATACACCACTGAGTGGTTCCTTGCTGCATTTTAAAAGAAAAGGAGCTTTGATCAGACCAAAGAAAGGAACTGAGTCGTTGAGCAGCCAAGAGAAAAATACAACCGATAATTTATAGCTACCATTAAGAGGAGAAGGGCAGAGACAGATTAAGGGTTCCATAAAGAAAAGATGATTTAGGAAATGAGAAAGAATAAGGTTACACATTTAAATTAGCTTTTGTGAATAATGTGTGTGTGTGTAAGGTCACCAGTAATTGCAAGTCAATATCAGCTGTGAAAGGAGCCTCTTCCAAGGGTCTGCTGAAACAGACAGAGGCCAGAAAGGGCTTAAGACCCGAGTTCATGTCAGTGACAGCGGTGCGCAACATTTACAGAGAACACCGACTCCAGATCAGCAACGATAATATTTTACTTCACAACAGCCTCCATTATTCTACCTCAACAGTAGTGGGTGACAAATCACTGAAGGTGATTTAATAATTCGCCTCCTTTCGTAGGTAAAACAAGATCCTGCAGCTGTTTGGGGGTTGAATCGACGTATGCCTTCAGGCTTCCAGACCCTAGGTGGCATCTATTGAAGAGCGCTCATTCAGTAACTTTCTTTCCAGACTGCAGGATAAAATGCGACCAGTGAAAGCGGACTCGGACAGCAGCAGTAGCTCAGGTCTTTGCAAAGATCGCGCCTTGAATGTGTCACTTAGGTTATCCCTGGGGGAGGAGAGGAAGCCGTTTAGCCGCTGATTCCTCACTTTCCCATCTCTCTTTCTCTGTAGAGCGTCAGGAAGGCGTGAAAATGAGGTTGACACTTGGTCTGCTTCTCAGTGCAAACAGAACTGTGCAGAGGTATACCTAGGCTGCGCTCTCACATCACTATGGAGGCTGTTTGTTTTGCAGGGCACATTTGTTTGTTTTTCCTCCTCTTAACTAGTCACCAGACACCGGCAAATGGAGCAGTTCTGTTAGGTAAGTTTCGTAAAGTACAGCTGTTTACTACTCATGTTTAAAACGTCGACTTTGATAGTTTGAGAAACTGCAAGTTTCCCTGTTATATAATTCCATTTATTTTTGATCTTTCTGGTGTATTTATGATTACTTCTGTCAGTTATTTGTTGGGTCATATTTCTGCTAGTGACACCCTGTTGTAGCCGGAGACATGAGTGAATGGATGCATAAGAAACAAGTTTGGGTTGCAGTAGGGAGTGTAGAATATAAATAGGAACCTTTTGCCAGTTAATCACTTAATTGTTTATTACTTGTGTTAGTTTGGGTGACTTGGACGCGTAGTTGAACCAGCGCATATCAAACAACGTTGCTGATTGATGATGGGCAGCAGTAGTCCTTGTCCTGACTGGTACGGTCTCTTGAGTTGATAGACGCTTTGTGTCCTTTGGTATATAGAGAATGGACGAAGTTTTAGAAACTTTTAAATCAAGGCAAGTTTTGCACCTTCAGTGGAGGTTTAATTTAAGCAAGATAACGTATTTATAACCGTGATATTCTCCTGTAATGTAAATCGATTACAGATTAATGTGTTTTTGCTTACAGTAGGCTCGAAGCTGGTGCTTCACATTCGGATTTAGCAGAAGGTCTGGCGAGTTCCCCACATTTCTGACTGTTGCGGTGTACAGTAGTTTGTGTGCGTTCTCATTAATTTGCTGTCATATTACACTTACTGGCAGTCTGGCACCATATAAATGAATCCCCAGAGATGTTAGATTAACCCTCTCTCTGCATGATCCGGAACTGCATTTGGGAAAACGAGGTTTAAATCAGCTTTGCTTAATTGCCTTTATTGCATCCCTTAGTATTTAAGAGTACAAGCGGTTTATGATGTATTAGTGCCATGCAACATGGAAAGCTGTTGGCTGTAAATGTGTGGTTTATCCTTAAACAGTTGTGTAAACGTTTTCAACATTAAGAATGTTTACAATGTGATTCAAAGTTGAGTTATCTTTGTGCTTTGCCTTCTGGCATGGGGCACATAATTCTGAATTTCACCCCAACGGCACAGATGCGTGAGAGAAGGCAAATCACATTCTCAACTTGCCTTTGACACACTTTTATGTATTTGTTTGTTTCCTTGATGAAACCCATGCAAAGTTCAGCTTGCAGTAGTTTCATTTCTGAGTAGGATGTGAGTAGGAAATGTGGTTTTAAAATATATTGCGTTCTTTCGTTGTGCTGGATGAGTGTGTGACTGTAAGATATTCTGTGATTGGGATGTGGACACACTATATAATGCTTTAGTCATATTGTGATGTTTATTTCACAGATACGGACGAGTGTGCTGAAGGGAGTGATGACTGTCATGTGGACGCGATATGTCAGAATACACCCCTGTCGTACAAATGCACTTGCAAACCTGGGTACACAGGCGAAGGCCAGGCATGTGAAGGTAAGGGGGCATTTGCCATAGTACGTTGCACCACTGCACTATACCTAGTGCAAATAAAGTCCATGCCTTTTCTTTATGTGGTCATTTATTTGTTAAGGTATATTGCGGCATTTTTCTGAAGTCTACATGGGCACAGTGGACTGGAACTACAACTTAAAAACGTCTATCAAAGTGCTGTTGCAATCAAACCTGGCTATCATGTTTAGTTAGTAATTTTCTAAGAAAATCCTCCCCGGAGTTTATATTGAACATTTCTTAATAATTATCCTATCATTTGACAGAAAACCCATGTGTTTCCTTGATGAATTATGAAGTCTTATGTTTAACACTGAAGCATAGTCTAGAACCATGTACTTGCTGATGAAAAGTTAGGATTGCCTACCATACATATCAATTGTTAAACTCTGGTCATTTGTGGTCTGTTTCATTTCTGGTCCTCTTGCCCTGTTTCTAGTTCCTATTTGTCTACTTCATGCATGCGTGAAAGTGACTAGGAGAAAGCTGCCTTTTACTTGCTTGGTGCATTAATTTCCTGACATCTTGTTTTGAGCTGCAAGCTGGCTTCCTAATGGAGTATTTTCAAATAAGATGTTTTCCGCACCTTATGAAATGATAATTCCATTTGAATGTTTCCTTCACATTATTCTGATCCCACATAAAGTGCTGATTTAGTAGCCTTTCCTAATGAAGTTTTAGCACTTGCTGTATGCCACTGTGATATATATATATATATATATATACCTTTTCCGTGGTCCCTTTCTCATTTACTCATTTGGAGATGTGTCATGTATTTTCAAAAATAGATTCAAATCTCTGAGAAGACATTTCAATTGGCCTCTATTTTGTTAATGAACTTCATCCTACACCACACCCAAACTCGATAATGTACTGTTACCTTCTCCCACATCCTCAGTATTTTATCAGGTTACTTTTAAGTGGTCAATACCAATCATTTTTAGTATCTGCTCTGTTTAGGGGTTACTAATACACTCTGTTCATTTTGTGTTTAATAGCAAGATTCTTTTTTCATAGTTCAGTATTTCACAATAAATAACCTATCAAAAACTTTACATCACACGTTATATGATATATGCAGATTTCCATGATAATTAACCATTGTCACCTGAAAAGTACAGTACCTAAATCATTCAGCACAGTATAGTCAAAGTCCAGTGACGGGCATAAACACTTTACACCCTGGTCAATAGTAAACTAGTAGTATTGTGATATTCAAGGCGTATTATAAAAATTTCTTCTTTCTTGAATATCTCTACTTCACCATGGTATTGAGGGTTTCTCCCATCATCTGATGATATAAAGATTGGGACAGTTGTCACAGAAAGAGAACCTCTTGTCTAGGGAAAGACCCATGGCAGCTTGTGACAGCTTACATGGTAGATACACAGGTAACAAAAGAGCAAATATTTATTTTAAGCATTTGTATGGTTTTTGTACACTGGTGACAGGAAACCACTGAAAACATATAATACATGCTTGATACTCCCTACTGCTGTGCTTGCTATGCAATATGAAGGAGCAAAAGTGGTGATGGCCAACAGAATATGAGGGACAGCTTACATGGTAGATACACAGGTAACAAAAGAGCAAATATTTCTTTTAAGCATTTGTATGGTTTTTGTACACTGGTGACAGGAAACCACTGAAAACATATAATACATGCTTGATACTCCCTACAGCTCTGCTTGCTATGCAATATGAAGGAGCAAAAGTGATGATGGCCAACAGAATATGAGGGTGTATCACATAAGTGGACTCCTGAAATGCTGATGTTGTTTATTCTTCCATTGTACAGGACACTGTTAAAGCTACCTCTGGAGTACGGTTTAGTGCTGTTTAATACTGGTGGCCAAAAAGTGGTAGTGAAATTAGACTGAAAAAAATATATAATGTAGAGTTGCCAAAATGAGAAGGCATATGCAGATGTTGTAAGGTATGAGGAGAAACTTTAAAAGTAAGATTTGTGAACACAGGGAAAAAAAGATATGGTCCAGATTCACTGCAACATTAAAGAACAAGTGGGAGAGGAAGTGATGAAGCCAAAAGACATAGAGTATAAAGGAATAGGTAGTTGCCAGAAGGGAGATGATTCAGACACATCAGCAAATAGTATTTTACACAGAATGCAGTAGGGCCCTGAGATGTACTGCATGAAGTACTTGTATATTATAAGTCTGACATGTGCAAAAACTCTTGGGACCAAATAAGAAATGGATAGGGCAGAGGTGGGGGAGGGCAACTACATTGAGCTGCAGCATTTAGGCAGGCTCAGTAGGCAACATGCCTTTGTCTGCCTGTATTTTTACATGAAGAGTTAAAAGGGGAAGGAATTGCACTGTAGTAAATAGTGACAAACTACTGCCAAAGGAAATGTAGTTATAATAAAAACTGTGGTTAAAAATACTGCAGTTTTTAAACAGGATTGCCAAAATTACATCAACATTTCAGGAGGGATTAGCGTGTTTTCTGTTATGAGTTAGTGTTACAAAGTGTAAATATTAAAAGAACAGGAGTAAGACAAGGTTAGTAGAGGAGCAAGGCAAAGCGCATAGATGTGTGACTCTCACCTTGATAAATCAGTCAGTACAACCTGAGAGTTCCATTTTCTATCTATCTCATCCTGTCATGTAACAGGTAGTTATTTTATAAATGTACTATGAGCATTATTCCCAAGGTTTTAGGTAAACATCCTTATGATAGTTATGGTGCTGAAATATTGGGGGCTGCAAATGTAAATATTCAGCTTTTCCTGGTCTTGTTTCAGTAAGTGAAGTACTTTTATGTGGTCTACATTAGAGATTTGTATAAATCGTTATAGTTACAAAGAGAGGAAAGAATCTAATAGACTGGTTCACTGTAGTGATGAAGCCAAATGTCGTAGTAAAGGGCTTCATGGCAACACTCACCACAAACTGAAAATCAAAGCCAAAATCTCAGTTTATTGTCAGGATAATTTTGCTAATACATACAAGCACACACAGAAATGCACTCCTCCACACAATGCTTAAATCTGCCATAATATTAAAACTGCATATGTATCAGTACGGTGCACAGTCTCACAGAAGTTTGCCCAGCAAAACAATGAAAAAAGAATGAATAATAGCAGAGTAAATGAACACGAAAGGTATACCAAATCTGCAGTTATAAAATTATATATTTAATTTTAACCACTGTAAACAGAAGCTGCATTTTTACAGCAGTGACCTTGGAGAATATATAGTGTTACAAGTGTGCAATGTATATAATCCAGTATGGATTATACTGCAGCTCTACTATGTAAAAAAAAAAAAAAGTACTAATGAAGTATTAGCTCAATAACATATGAAGGTACGGGCCAGTGATAGGCTAGAGAAGCCCAGACGATGTAATAGATATCCAAAGGAAGAGTTCTACCCTAGCACCTCACACAGTAATCCAGTTCTCTGACATTTAACTGAGACCAAATGAGGACAGAAACAAAATAACTGTTTGGTGGGCAGCTACTTTATGAAGAATTCAAGTAGTCTGCCACTTTTCCTTCATTGTATGGAAAGCTGTTCATCCCAAGCTGTGTTAAATGACACTCTTTTATGTGGCAGAACAGACAGTAAATCACAAGTTGTATTTTGTACTCTGAACCTCCAAGATAGCACAGAATATTGAAACATTTTTCATAGCCATGTAGGCTACGCTTACGTAGCAATGATACTTTGGTGCAAAATGTCCTTCATTTCCTCTGATTTGGCATAGTGGTCAAATGTAATCATTATGAGTTGACCCATGTAGTAGTGCAAGTTAGAGTTACACCCTTGATCACAAAAGTGGCAACATACGGTAATTTAAATTAAGCCACTTTTAACATCTTTCCATATGCCTTGAGGGTTATTATTATGATTTTTTTTCATATAGAAGTGGAATGGGGGTGGGGTTGGTGCTGTTCATATAAGACATTGAAAGAGGGTGCATGGGTGAATGGAGTGTGTGGTGAATGGAGTGTGTTTGCAATGTATATGATGACTAAATGCAAAATTAATGTACTTGTGTCTTTGTTACATGTACGTGGTGCACTAACTGAAGAACATGACGATGTATGTGTGCATGCATGTGTCTTGTATGTAGTTCATGAGATACAGTTGTGTGTCTTAGTTACTGGATGTAAGTAATATCTCTGAAACAGTATTTGGTAGGTACTGTACACATATTTGTCTTGGAAGTGTGCAAACCTGCAGACTGTGTTTAGCAGCATGTGTACACTTGTGTACATGCACTTGTGTGCTCCATTTTTACCAATATTCTTACTGTACTGGAATATATGCACTTAATATAGGTGACAGATGCAGATTAATTTGTACATATATTACAACTTAAACTAAAAACTATACATGCATATGTAATAGCTGTATGTAGCCAATGGCTCTACATACATATTCACATGCATAATATAAGAAAGTAACCCCTTTCCACAAAGCCAACATAAAACAATCAATACCATACCATAAACTAACTTTCCTGTCATCTTTGTAAGCATTCAGCAATTTCATAATGTTTTCTCGACTTTTCCTATATTTAATGTTCTGGCATACCATTAAAATTGCTCTGTAACATTCTCTGGCTACCATTTTACCGTAGTGACAGTATCACAGGTGTTTCTTTTTAAACCTTTAGTTTGATCTTTTTGCAGTAGTATCACTGGGGGCAGATTTTTATTTTGCAGTCATAACTCTCAATCTCTTAGTGCAAGAAATCTGGACAAAGACAAAAATAATGGAAGGGGACAGAGGCCCCAAAATAGGCACATATTTTAAATATTGCTCTTATAAACTTAGAAAGTTGCAAAAATAATAGGTTTTGTATTGACATGCATTTTCTGAAGCATATAAAGTCTGAGACTCAGATGCGCATAATTATTTAGTGATTTCAGTCCTCAGTGATTTGTCAGAAAACTATAAATTTTATGTGGAGCAGACCAAAATGTGAGGCAAAAATGTGGACTTTCTGCTAAAATCTGAATGGTTGAGAGGTGTGCTTGCAGGAGTTAAAGAAGTAATTCATTATGAGAAAAAAATAGTCATATGAATGCATTTCATATGTGTATACCAGCTGTATATGATTAGATGGGTAGGGATATGTATATTGGGTATACATTATGCTGGATATGTGTATTCATATAGTCAAAATGGGGACTATTTTACTTCACAATCAACATGGTTTTAGAAGTGTTCACAACACCATATCAACTGATGCGAATGCAAATGACAACTTGTTTTCACCGAACTTCTTCACCAAAATGGTAAGGAAAATTGTTCAAGCAGAGTAAGAAACAAGCAGAAATTTCTTAAAAAAATGTATGTTTGCTTATAAAAATAGTCACACATTGTTTGAGACAGCTTTACTATATGCTGTTGACTGTAAAAGTTAGGCTATGTTCAGCACTGTTATAAAAAAAAATAACAGTGCTGTGTTAGGTACTTTATTGTTGCAGCATATCACATTAGTGGTGTGCATATACAAGCCAACAGAACAATACTAATTCGGTAATTGGTGATTTTGAAGGAGAAAAGGTTACTTTTTTGTTGGCTGAATATATTAAATCACAGGGAATAATGACATTGCTATACTTTTGGTTCGTGACCTTAGATCTCTTGTGTTACATTGCCAAGGTCTTACATCATAAACCGAACCATTTAATAAGCAGTATTCTTTCTTCCTTTGACTATGGTTACACATTCTCTTATTTAATATATAGTGATATATCACAAAATTACATATACAGCCTACGCAAGCTAAACTGGTGTAACAGGTACATAAACAGATGCAGTTGTTCAGCAGGGAGTTAAGATTTCTAGGTCAGCATGTGATGGCATGGGAAACACAGTGTACAGTCATGTGTAGATGAAAGTGGCAATGCTGAAATTGTTAAAAGAATTAAAGATGAAGATAGACGTAATAAAACCGACTGTCCGAAGACGAATAATGTGGACGATACAGGAGCTGACTCATAAGTTTTGCATGTATAGAAAAATAACTATAGACTGTATGCATGTGGTTTCTGTGGATGTGACTGTTTGCAGTAGAATGGAAGTTAGTGTCCTGTGTCTCATATGGGCAATGGATAGACTGTTTTGGTAGTGTATGCCATTGTGTACTACATCTGTGGTTCTGTAGTATATGAGAAATGTTTGTGGGCTGTTACTGTGGAAAATTAGCATATGCAGGTTTTGTCTGTGTGTAGATTTCACTACAGCTGATCACTACTACCACTCCCCAGTATTATAGTTGGGGACAGAGGAAGTCAAAATGTTCTCATATACATTGACCATGTGAAGGCATATGCAGGCAGTCCCTGTAATACAGATGCAACCATCCATCTTGTTGACTTCTTTTCTATTCCACAGACATTGATGAATGTGACAATGAATACAATGGAGGCTGCGTCCATGAATGTTTTAACATTCCAGGCAATTATCGCTGCACTTGCTATGATGGATTTATGTTGGCTGACGATGGACATAACTGTCTGGGTGAGAACATTTTTGAGTAAAACCTTATTAATTTTGTGTCTACATGTCTGTGGTAGGAGTCCAGACCAGTCTAACCAAGTGTATTGAGATACAAAACATTTTTAATAATACTGTTAGAAACTTTTCAGAAATCTTTTGCAGTGGATGTTCTTGACAACTTTGTGGAAGTGCACCCAAAATAAATTTTTAGAAATCTAAGTAATTTTACTTTGTTACTTTTTAGCTCATTGTGTGTGGAATTTAAAATGCAGTTTACATACATACCTCCTGGTGCATGAACTGTAGCAACTTTATTTGTGTTTAGTGTTTATATATAATAGTGGGTACTTCTTCACGTGTTTAAACTAGAACTGTTGCTTCTTTTTTTTTTTACACATTAAAATATGTTCATTTGGAGGATATGCATTTAATATTAATAACATATGTTTATTTCTTTTCTAATTAAAAAGCTATGATGTGAAGTTGTTCTATCTCGCTGTTCATTCTTTACTGAAGGGTTCAGAGCCGATCCCTCTGTTCTGAGTCGGCATCTACTGCAAAGCTCAAAGATTTCAAGCAGCTTGAGGTGAAGTCCCTATCCCATGATACACCCTGAGTTACCTCAGATCTAGTTTGCCACTGCAACTGATTGGAGGTTCTACTAGCTTTCTTATATTACAAAATATTTTTCATATTTCTAGAATATTTTAGTTAGTTAGTAAAGCTCTTACAGCTTCATATTGTACTTTCCCTTGTATGCCTTTTATTACTTAGTTATTTGGCCTAGTTTTTTATTAGGGCTATTTAGAGTTCTGACTGAATAGTAGTTTAATAAGTGACTTTGTTTCTCTTTGCTTGTTAATAATATTGTGTGCTTACTTGGTGACCGTTGTCACAGCTTTAGATTAAAAAATTAGTAGGTGTTCTTTGATATATATAATAGAAAAGAAGTGTGTGTGTGTGTGTGTGTGTGTGTGTGTGTACATTTCTTAAAGGCTTGTGTGATTGTATTTAGCCTGTTTTATTAGAAGGCTTATTTACATTTCTGTTTGTTGTTGGCCTTAATTTAAGAGGCTTGTGTGTTAGTGTATATTTAGCATGTTTTTTTATTAGCAGGCTAATCCACATTATTGTTGTTGTTGGGTGTGTCCAATATTCTGTCATGGTTGATGGCAAGGACAAACACCCTAAGTCAGGGTTTAAAAAATGCCCTAAATGTGGACAGAATATGTTGGTTACAGGCTGCCATGTGAATTGTGTATACTGTTTGGGTGCCTTGCACTTACAAGAGACATGTGCTATATGTCATTCTTTTTCCTCTAGAGTCCTCCAAGAGAGAAAAAGGAAGCCTATTGATAGGGGTTTGTTAAAACCTTCCTTCCAGGAGGCTTTGAGTGACCAGGATGGATCTAGTAAGTCCTCAAAGTTCTCCAAGACTTCTGGAGATTTAAAAAAAATTGAAAAAAATCTAGAGAGTCTGTGACATCGGCTCCACAGGTCTTGGAGCCGACTGTCTTCTCTTTTCGAAGCTGGTCCCCTGTTTTGGAATCTGTATAGAGTTCATAGATTAGTACTAGGCTAACTGCTCTTGCGAGCCATTTTTTTAAGCCTAGCCAGTTATCCCTTGTGAGACTCGAACCCTGAACCCTGCACCTTGTGTTTGTAAGGCAAACACCTTAACCATTAGGCCACCCTCCCAATCTAAAATACCTAAATCGCCTCTTCTCCAGTCGGTACCATCAGTCTGATCATCTTGATCTTCTGTTAGCCTATCTGATTTGGATGTGGATCGGGTGGTGCAGAAACTTCTACAGGCACCGGCCTTTGCCAAATTATCTGCTCCGACCCAGGTGGCTTCGGAGCTGAAGACCCTTATGCCAGCTATATGTCTTCCTCCTCTGAGCCATACCGGTCCTTCGGAGCCGGACTTGCTGATTGTGGAGCCGACGCCTGCTCCAGTGTCTTTGCCTCCATTCACTCTGACATCCTCGGTGCCGATCGAGGACTCTTGGAGCTGACATTCTCTGGTTGGGTCTGGGGAGGATAGTCAAACTGACTTGTCAGTTCTGACTTTGCCTCTCGGGGCTTCGGCTTGGATGAGCTCGGCTCCTACCTTGGGCTCGGAGCCCACTGTCCTGGTGATGGGGGTATCAACGGTTTCCTCGGATCCTTCAGTCCCTCGCATCAGAGCAGAGGTGCCTTCGAAGCCATGAGGAGAGTTATGTCTCCCAAAACATCCTCAACTTCGGGTCCGGCTTCATCTCCTAAAGTGCCTGTGTCTGCTTCTGCCTCACAGATCCTTGCTAAGCACAGAGACCCAGAGCCTCAGGAAGCCCCATTGGGTGGCCAATGCTCTTCTGAGACCTCCCCAGAAGCTCCCACTGATGAGGTTCCCAGGAAGAGTGTGTGTAAGAGGAAACACTTGGACTCTCCTCAGGAGTCATTAACATCTGACACTGACTTGGATGAATCAGAAGGGTCCCCCTCCGAGGATATCTCATTTGCTGAGATACTGGAAATCCTTAGGCAGAGAGGTGACTGGCAGTCCACCAGGATGAGTCGGTCCTCCTGAAGGCTTTCAGGTCTCAGCCCTCCACCTTTTGGGTGTCTCCACCCTTCGATGAGCTGATGCAGCTGGTCTCACAAAGGGTGTGGGAGTCTCTGGATACTATGGAGCCTGTCCCTAGGTAGCCTAATAAGTTCATTTCTGCCCCCCTAGATAAATCTTTCTTAACAAAAGGTGTGCCAGTTGATGCCATGGTGGTGGCAGCAGCCACCAAAAAGGAATTGTCTGAAACCTCCTCATATATCCATCCTCCTAACAGTCTCCAGGATCATGGAAAGATATGGGAAGCGCATGTTTAGTTCAGTGACTTTTGCTCTTCGTTCGCATAACTATTTAACCCATTTTACCAGACTACAAAGAGATCTCCTTAAAGAGCTGGGAGATGCTCTTCAGGGTATAGTAGCTGTAGCAGCTACAGACAAAGTTGCCACCCAGGTTGCTACCCTCAATTCTATAGTGAACTCGTCCATGCGCCTCATTTCATATACAGCTGATGGAACGAGTAGTGCAGCCAGGTACAGGAGTTGCTCTTAGGAGACACTCCTGGATGCACTTGTGTTCCTTTGTGGAGCCCTTCAAGTCATCCTTCGTGGATACCCCCTTTTATGGCTCATCCCTTTTCGGGCCTAAATTCAAGGAAACCTTAACCAGGTGTGAGCAGGATGGCGACGGTCTGCCATCAGGGTCCATTTTTCCACCCCTACCAGACCCTACTACAAGGGTCAAAGGGGAGGGAAAATGTTGTTTTGAAAAGCCCAAGGAGCCTTTCAGGGCACACGTGGTGAACCCCCCTCCAGGGGTAGAGGAGGGGGCATTAATGGAAGACGCCGCCCTCACGGCAGAGGGGGTCCGCAACACCAGGGTGACAGAGATCACTTCTTTGGGAAGCCCTACCAGCACTCCTGAAAGGAGGCCCAACTGTCCTGCTCTGGAGGCAGTCAAGGGTCGATTATCTATGTACCCAGATGCCTGGCTCAAGCAAATGACAACTGGGTACAAAGTATAATTTCCAGAGGATATTTCATCCCTTTCACCACACCCCCTCCACCATCAAGGAAAATCCCGGATAGTCCACCCAGTTACAGGGAACAAGCAACAGTAGAGGTCCAGACGTTGCTAAGAAAGAGTCATCCAACCAGTCCCAGCAGACCAGACTGGATCCAGAACTTACTCAAGATTCTTTTTAGTTCCAAAAAAGACAGGGGACTGGAGACCTATATTGGACCTCAGCAGACTAAACAAATCTGTAAAGAAAGAGAAGTTTCGGATGGTCATGCTTCAGTCAATACTTCCCTTCTTAGGGAAAGACAATTGGATGTGCTCGATAGATCTCCAGGATGTGTACTACCACATAAAAATGGCCAGGCCATCCAGGGATCATCTGCGTTTCTGGCTGGGAGCCAATCATTACCAGTTTCGAGCCCTGCCCTTTGGTCTCACTACAGCCCCCAGAGTGTTCACCAAATGCATGGCAGTGGTCACTGCTTGCATGAGACTTTTAGAATTCCAGGTGTTTCCGTACCTAGACGATTGGCTCCTTACCACCACCACCAGGCACCAAGTCATTCAGGCCAGGGAGTCCACTCTGTCACTCTGCAGTCAGCTGGGCATTACAATAAACTTAGAAAAATCTGACTTGTCACCATTGCAGCATATCGTCTTTATCAGAGCAGAACTGGACACCACCACCACCACGCTAAGACTTTCAGTAGAAAGAGTCTGACTTCTCTGTCAGCATGTCTGCATTCTAATATCCAAAAACAAAGCACCAGCATCAGAAGTTCTGAAATTGTTAGGTATGATGGCAGCAGCAGTTCTAGTCATACCACTAGGTTGTATGCACGTGCGGATACTACAATGGCTGTTGTTAACTCAATGGTCTTACCAAGAGCTTCCCATGTCTCACATGATAATGATCACAAATTCCTGCAAAAAGATGCTTCAATGGTGGTTGACCTCACATCATGTTACGATAGGACGCCCATTTGTGCTACCCCCTCCAGCGGCCACAGTGACCATGGATGCTTCCCTGATAGGGTGGGGGGTGGGCATTTTCAGGGAAAGACAGCCCAAGGCACATGGACTGATCAAGAGACACATCTGTATATCAATGTCCTAGAGATGAGAGCAGTACTTTTGGCATTGCAGTACTTCCAGGACACTCTTTCTCTGGGTACTATTGCGATTCAGATGGACAACATGTCAGTGGTCTGGTATTTTAACAAACAAGGAGGAACCAGATCTTACCCCTTTGTCGCGAGGCCCTCAGAGTATGGCAGTGGGCTGTTTCCACCCTGCACTTTCTGTTA
The DNA here is from genome assembly GCF_019279795.1 of Protopterus annectens. Lineage (NCBI taxonomy): Eukaryota > Metazoa > Chordata > Ceratodontiformes > Protopteridae > Protopterus > Protopterus annectens. The sequence goes on along the minus strand of NC_056751.1, from coordinate 344,451,426 downwards.
GCAACGTACATCCCTGGGAAATCCACCATGACAGCAGACAAGTTGAGCAGAGCAATTTTGTTGCCCCACGAGGGTCCCTCAAGACAGAAATAGTGGATGGGATATTCCATGGGGGGGCAGCCTTGCTGCGACCTTTTTGCTAGTCATATGAACACCAAATGCAGAAGCTACTTTGCCCTGATTCCCCCTCCAGGAGAAGCCCCAAGGGATGCACTCGTTCACGATTGGCCCCCAGGTCTCCTCTGTGCATTCCCACCAATCCCGTCGATACCCAAGTTATTACAGAAAGCCAAAGCCCTGGGAAGGACCATCATTCTAATAACTCCATTTTGGCCTCGTCAGATTTGGTTCCCCTTCCTTTGACTTCATCTTTTGGAGGACCCCTGGATTCTGGACCCAGTTCCAGACCTTCTGACACACTCGTCAGGGGAACGTCATCCCTCTCTGTAGTCCCTAAAGCTGACAGCTTGGATGCTCCAATTCCCATCATAGCCAGGTTCCATAACCTTTCCAATGAGATGAAGCAAATTCTCCCATCATCTCATAAATTCTCTACAAGGAAGCTGTACCTCAGCAAATGGAAAAGATTTTCTATATGGGTCTCTAAAAACAATATTGACCCTTACCCAAGCCCCTATGGCCTCTATTCTAGATTTCTTAACCATGATATTCAGTAAAGGAGCTGCAGCAGCAACAGTCCGTGTTCAACTTGCTGCCATTTCTAACTTTCATCTGGGATTTGAAGGACTGAATATTATGTCACACAAATTATCCAAAACCTTTCTCAAAGGAACATTTCGTATTAGACCACCTGTGAAATCTCTCTATTCTCCATGGAATCTAAATTTTATGATTTCCCACATAATTCTTCTGCCATTTGAACCAGCTTCTTCATGTGACCTCAATTTTTTGTCATGGAAAACCATCTTTTTAGTGGCTATTACTTCTGCCCGCAGTGTGTCAGAGCTTCAGGCCTTATCTATTAAGGCTCCTTTTTTCATTTTCCATGCTGACAGTCTCGCTTCGAATAAACCCCTCTTTCTTATCCAAAGTTTGCACTGAAACTAATTTCAACCAAATTATTGATTTGCCAGTTTTCTTCCCCAATCACTCCAACAATTTAGAGTACATGCTGCACAAACTTGATGTTCACAGACAGCTCAGATTTTATTTGGATAGAACAAAAGATTTCAGGAAATCAGACCAGCTTTTTGTTTCATTCTCAGATTCCAGGAAGGGTATGCCAGTGGTTAAAACAACTCTGTCTAAATGGTTATCTGATTGTATCTCCTTTGCTTATTCAGCTGCCAATATGCTATTGCGGCATAAAATTAAAGCTCACTCAACCAGAGCAGTTTCTACATCTGCTTTTTCTGCCAGACTTCCTATTGATAACATTTGCGCAGCAGCCACTTGGTCAAAACCTCACACCTTTATCACTCATTGCAAAGTTGACACGGCCTCCAGGGACAGGGCCTCCTTTGGATCCACAGTCCTGAGAAATATACTCCTATGAGCCACCCAAGGTTGATGGTGCTTGGGACGCTACCCATCAGTTAAGAATGAACGGTGAGATAGAACAACTTCACATAAAGAAGTTATGTACTTACCATAACGTTCCATGTGAGTTGTTCATCTCACCTTCATTCTTACATCCCTCCCTCCTACCCCCTCCTGGGCTTTCAGAAGACCGAGATGCTAGATTCTTCCTGGTCACTCAACCCTTCTATACTTTCTCTCTTATGGAGTTATAGAATAACATATGGTATTGTTTTACACAGCAAACAAGATCTGAATTAACTCAGGGTGCATCATGGGATAGGGACTTGGCCTCGAGCTACTTGAAATCCTCGAGTTTTACAGTAGATGCCAACTTGGAGCCGAGGGATCGGCTCTAAACCCATCAGTAAAGAATGAAGGCGAGATGAACAACTCACATGGAATGCTACGGTAAGTACATAACTTCTTATTTTGAAGTGAATATTTTTGCTAGTATTTGGAGATGCCTCAGTGCTGTTAAGTTACATATGCGTGAGTGTATTTAATAGCTATAGTGGTTAAATGACTACAGATTATTGATCTAAGTTTTCATGTAATATCTTAAATGGTTGCATTACTACACCTCAAGTAACTAAAACCCAGGGACCTAGAATGTTGAAAATAAATGCCTGAAATACAAAAGGGTAAAAATCTGGTTTGTAAGTATTATTTTGCAGCAGCCCATCTGTATTCCCACATCCCTGAAATTTATATATGCCCACTCTATGGTCACATAGACATGAAGAAGGTATAAAATACCCAAAAGAGAGGAACCATTGATGACACAGAGCTATAAACCAAACTGACATTGATTTCCTATGGAAAACAATGAGTCAGCAGTGGCCACCTGTATTTAAAAAAAAAAAAAAATGAAACGGACTTTTTCATCACTATTTCTTTTGGTGTCAACTTTTCCATTTTTTGTAATATACACCTGGCTTAAAGGTAAAGCTGTGTGGAAATTGTAATGTTTGATGTAGAGGACTGTTAAACTGGCTTTGCACTGTAAATGCAGAATATTATATATGCTTTTCATGGTATTTACATATTTTTGGCAAAATATTAATGTGCCAGTCTTTTAATTATTTTTTTGTATTTGTGGTCCGACCATTTAAAGGTCATTGCAGTTTTGCTTCATCAACATCAGAATCTTAAGCTGTCTTCTTTTGATGTCTGTTGCTGAAATCAGCATACACAGAAAAGATTACCTTCAGAGAGTCTTAATTTCTAGTGCTCTTGACTCTAGTCAGATGAACTAGACTAGAGTAAGTAATTTAAACTGTCTATCAAACACTGATGCAGAAAGAAGTGAAGATATTTTTGGCAAAGTCTACAAATAGTATTGGTAAAAACACTACTTTTTTGCATGTTATATTCATTTTCAAGAATATGGTAGAAAATTACAGGAAAAGACGATAATGACTGTCAACTGAAATTGTGAAAATTATGGGAAAATGTGTTCTGTGGCAGTATGCACCTCTGAAAGGTCCACAGAGGGGGTTTCTTAAATATACTAATCACACTATCTCTGTGTTTTTGTTTAGTTTCTGAAAATGCATTTTTGCAGGTTTTTAAAGTCTTCTTTGTCCACTTTTACCAGTAGATTGTTGACCAAGATGCCATGTTTGTTTTAATATATAATGCATTCTCTTGGTTTGAGTTATAAGACATATGTGTCCTGACAACTTGTTTTTCATGGCAAATAATTTAACAGTCTGATTTTGGTAGCAGTAGCACAGGAAGTAATTACTCATATGTGATAATGGAAATGCACATATATTAGGTGAATGTTTAATGCCTTGTGATATGAAATTTATTAATTTAGCCAATAAGATATGGAAACAGGCATTCATGCCACAGTCTGTCTACAGTATTTTGTATAACCAAATGTGTTACCTCACGGATTCCTCAAAATATGATTAGTATACTGGCAGACCTCTCCCCATGGAGATCTTTAGCAGATCACTGGCAAGTGCAGAAATACCTGAAGAATGGAAGACAGCAAGTGTAGCAGCCTTACTAATAATTGGGGGTGGTAGAAGGAATTCAAGGAAATACAGACCTGTTAGTTTAACAGCAGTATCAGGGAAAGTTATGAAGAGATTCCTGAAGAGAAAACTAGTTGTGCTTCTAGAAGGAAGCAGTCTCCAGGATAGCAACCAACATGGTTTGACCAGAAGGAGCCGGCAGTCTAATATGGTCTAGCTTTATGACTGGGTTACAGGTGGACATCACTCGGGTGTGTCATTATATTTGATCTACCTGGACGTCAGCAGGTTCTTTAAATTAGTCACACACAGGAAGCTGATAGAAAAACTGGAGAGGTTGGGAGTAAGACTGTGGCTGAGGAACTGGATTGTTACATGGTTGAGTGGTAGGACACAGAGGCTTGTGGTGAGAATAGTGGTGTCAGGAATTACAAAACTGACTAGGGGCATACCATTAGTCTGCCCTTGCTGCAGTACTCTTTAATGCATTTATTTTAGATATCTGTCAACTAAATAACAAAATCTCCTTGCTAATGATGCAAAAATAGGTGCAGCAATAGAGGATGGGAGAGGGAGAATCTAAGGAAGGATTTGGAAAGGATAACCAAATAGACAGAAAGATGGCAATTGAGGTTTATTGCAAACAAATACAGAGTACTGGACTTCGACCATAACAGGCAAGGTATAAAGTATCGGCTCGGTGGGGTGCAAATGATAACAGAAGGGCAGAATGGGTGGTATTAATTGCACATGGATTATACCACTAATAACTGAATGAGAGGACAGTGGCAGCAGCAAACAGAATGATTATACTTTATAAGCAAAGAGGTAGTGCGTCCATTCTATGAAACCCTAGCCAGACCACACACTATGTGAAGTTCAAGAGACCATGCATGGAAAAGGACTTGGTTTGCTCCATTGTGGATTCTAAGTGCAAGTTCAGTTATAGAAAGGGCAAGAACCATAAACAATATTTTTCTTATTGTAAGAAGGGAGGTGTAGTTAGACAAAAGGTAGGTGGGTTGGTGGGCTAGATTATCTGGCCATTGTAAGTTATGTGGGTTTATTGTGTATTCTGAGTTTCATTACTGTTAATGTAGGCAAATGATTGTAAGTCCCATGATGTGTAATATTATGGAAATTGTTTACTTGACGCAATGTACATTTGAGACTTTCTGTGTTGGCCAGACTAAATACATCAAAGAACAAAGAATCACCAATAACCAACCAGATAAATGCTCCGTTTCTCAGGTAATAAATTGTGCATCTCAAACTGAAAAACTCTAAAGAAGCAACCAGGCAAAATCACAATATGTTGAGGCCAATAAAATTGAAATTTTACTACAAATAAGCGCTTTCGCTAAAAAGCTTCTTCAGATCAAAGACAAATTCCAAGTATCAAACTTTCCTTATATATAGAAATTCAAATAATCCACAACCAATCAATGACTTGACTTAATTCATTCTATTTAAAGTGATACTGCAAATAAGCATCTTACATATAGTAACGTGATTTTCTACTTACTATATTGTCTAAAAAACTAAGTCATACAATACGATGTTTATAAATAAAACATGCATATCAATAGCATGCTTATAAAAAATAAATCTCATATATAAAATATATATATATATATATATATATATATATATATATATATACACACACGTGTGTATCCATATATATATAAAATTATTACTGAATATTTTGGAGAATGCTGTTACTTTGAATACAAATAAATATCAGCTGATGTGAGTTATGTGGCTAAGTTAATTTGGTTTGTTTTATTTTCTTTTAGCTTCTAAAATAAATAAAGAAAAAAGTAGCATGTTGGAGTGCTGGCTTTTTTGTAGGTTCACATCTGTCGTATGCAGAAATTAGCTTTCTTTTCTAAATTTTGCAAAGTGGACTAGTATTTTATCCTATCCATGTCACTTGTTATTGAACTTGGTAATCTTTTTATTCAACCACATAGTAGTAACATCCTTATCATACACCTTCACACTTACTGCAAAACTGTCCGCTGTTGTCTGCTTACTTAGTAGTGTTAGAACCTTATTTGTAATTCCCTCCTTATGTATAATGCCGCTGGTTCTCATGAAATTTCCTTATTCTGTCCCTTGCTTTCTACTTATTCCATTCCATTTTATGTCTCTGTTTTCACTCATATTACTGTCTGTATTTATGTAATTCCAAAAAAGTACAAATAAAATAAGGAAGCCATTTAATATCAAAATCAGTACAAAATAAATTGGGAAATATGTGACAGCTTAGGACAATTACAAGCAAGACTGCGTGTATAAGCACTTTGAGAGTGTGGGTGTGGCTGTGTATTGGGGGAAATTAACATAAAAAGGTTTTCTGAAGGGTGTGTGCGTGTGTACTGGAGATTGTGGTGGTGGATACACATTGCTGCAACACTTCCAACTACTGACAGGTTGAGGGCATGCATGGTAGAGACATAAGCATCTCATACTGGAAAATGCTAACTAGAGCTGGCTCTCCCAGGAGATACACTAGTCCTGCCTAGATGTTGGCATATTGCATGACTGTGAGTGATGCCTGTTACCAGATGTGACCTTCAGCTCAACAGATTGTCTTACCCATACAGTTCTCTTCTCGATGCACCTGTTCAGTAGCCAGTAAAATATCATCAAAGCTAGTTAAGTATGTAATAATATAACACAGCAGCTAACAATACCCTTAGTTTACAAACTGAAGCTGAAAAAGTTGCACTTACCTAGTACAAGGTTTTATTCAGCATGTTTATTGCAATTAATGCAAGATTCTTCTGTTTCGTGTTTTGATGTTGCTGCTGTAGGCATTCTTCCTTAGTGCCATGAAGCTCAGTGCCTTCTCCATGCTTAGATCTTGCAAATTCTGGTGCCTGGACACTGTGATTATACAGATGAGGACTTAATTCGTTACTGTTTATGAATTGATCAATTTCCACATCTCACTTACTGGCCAAGTAACATGCTAAATTCTACAGTGCATTGTGCACATTTTGAGCACCTGCAGGCAGCACTGCACATGCGCATTTCTCCGCATGGCATTTAGGAGAATATGTGTACTTCCATGGCTGATATAATGGAAATGGAGTGGCTGTAATGCTACTTTATTCACAGCATGTAATCAATAACAAGTCTACTGTGTTTCACATTTTACAGTTAAATGTTCAAGCAGTGTAATAAAATGCATGTATTGGGATTTCTCATCATGGGTCATGAAATTAGATGCCCTGTGTTGCACACCAGTTGACACATGAGAACTGGCATGGGCATGAAGTATTCACCATTTTTCTTTGCAATATGTCAGATTACAAACATGTCTGCAGAAGATGTAGGGAATGCTCCTTTTTAGGGACACAGCGGCGGTGTGTGAAGGAGACAAAACAAATCTTCCTGTACTTCTTCCACAAAGACTATAGCCACAGATTGTTAGTGGAGGGCAATAAAGGTGTTCATCATAGTGATCACTGCTGCTGTAGCCTCAGCTATATGAGTTATGTCCTGCCAAGGCTATAACAGCCGGCCAACTTCCAAAGCCAGGACACCTTCCACGTGTCCAGACTGTCAGGCAGTTCAAGCTGAACTAACTAAAAGACAAGTCTGGGCATGAAGCCCTTCAGAGCTTTACTGCTAATGAAGGGATGCTTCTCTGAGGCATTCGAGCAGAGACGGTCAGCTTGTGCTTTCCTTTGCTGGGCAGATAAGTTCCCTTTGGGGAAAAACCTTCCAAATCTGATGTCCTTTTCATTAATTCCTCAAGTGATGGGTTCAGATATGACTTGGCCGCTTCTACCAGTACCTCAGATCCAAAATTCTTGAGCTCCTCCCATTACCCATAACACCCCACCAACCCAAAATACGTCATATCTCTCGTTTGCCACCATTCAGCTTCAGAAGCTGATCCTCTCGCTCTCGAGCTTTGGAAGTTATTTTCCAAAATAATCGTGGGTTAAACTTTATCTCTCTTCTTTGACTTTCTCCTACCTCCCTTGCCATCTTGCTAGTATCCTTTAGCTGATTTCTGTTTTTAGCTGTTACTGTTTTTTGGTACTTCTCTATAGTGCCATTATTGGTATGTTATTATCTTAAAACTTTTTCTTACTTGATAGAGTATCCCTTACACTACCATTGTTGGTGGTACTTCTATTCTTTTCGCGTTTTCCTTTTCTTTAAAAAAAATACACACACACACACAAACACACACACACACATATGCACGTTATCTATATGTGTGTGTGTGTGTGTGTGTGTGTGTGTGTGTATGTATGTATATATATATATATATATATATATATATATATATATATGTATGTGTGTGTATGTATATATATATATATATATATATATATATATATATATATATATATATATATATATATATTTTTCCCTATTACGCTGTCGCAGATGCAGGTTGTCGAATGCATCTTTGTTGAACAGTAAAGCGTGAAAAGGCAAAATAGCGAAGTGGCATTTCAGCAAATTCTTTCCCTGGGAATTAGTTTGTCTGCTTTCGCTACTTTGCCTTTTCGGCACTGTAGTGCGATCTTGGAGTTGGTATATTTAAGTAGGGGGGGTGTGTGGGAGGCGAAAGTCCCCCACGTTAAGCAATGTTTTTTTTTTTTTTTTTGGAATAGCGATTGTTTTCCATTGGAAAATAATCATTGTTCTGAAGTTTCGACGTTGTAAACTTTTGCTTACATGGGGTCGATTATCTGTCGTTCGCTCTTCTGAGCGTGCAATATGATAATATAGACCCTATATATTTATATATATATATATATATATATATATATATATATATATATATATATATATGCACTTAATAATTTTTTCCATTTTGTGGACTTTTAGTATAGCTGACAAGCCTACCGGTTTTAAAAAGTGCATTACCTGTTGCCATAAAATTCCTAACTCGGATGCCTACAAGGAATATGTATGTTGTTTGGGACCTGCTGCTTCGGATGTGGATTGCAGTATTTATTCTGGGTTCAGTTCAACAGCCCTTACAAATCAAAAAAACAAACTAGTATTGAAGGGTTTTCTGGTTCAGTAGCTGGAGCTCAAATCCCCTCTAAAAAAAATATAAGGGGAAGCCAGACTTTGTTTTCAAGGATAAGAACTCATGCAAGAGATCACCAGACAGCATATCCTCATCAGCCCTTCATTGGAGCCTCCAACTAAGATGTCAAAAATATCAGATCTGATCAATTCGGATTGTTTCTAAGTCACCCTAGATCCAAACACCTCTACTCCTAGCAGATCTTGTCACTTCTCGTCTCCCTTCACTTTTCCAATGCCTCCACCCTCCACATCTTCTCTTAGGTCATCCAGATGTTTATCTGAACCTGATGTGGGTAGGATGATAAAATTTCTCAGAGCTCAGATCCAGATGAGGTTGCTCCCAGCTCCATCTCCCACCAGATCCATGATCTGACCTTTTGTTCACTTCTCCCTTGGTCTGTCCTTCTCCGATCTGACCCACTGTTTTGGAGCCCTGGGATCTGAGACCACCCAGGGGTGTCCTCATGGGATTAAGACAATCTGCTGTTTGACTGTGGTAAGTTCCCTTAGTCTCCTGGCCCAGGGTCTTTTGGTCCCGAAGGACTCTTGGAGCCGAAGCTTCAACACCAGATCCAGGGGTTTGGGATTGACTCTGAAACTATCAGTCATCTTTCCCCATTGGGGCTTTGGTGCTGGACAGCTTGGGTCCAACTCCATCCTCTGGTGGAGTGCTTGTGGAGTTGCAGGAGCTGATGGTTCATGAGCTATCAAGTCCTTTGCTGTTAACTTCTCTTTCCCTCAGGCACTCTACTTTTGAGGGGAGTGGAGAGGACCTTCAGTTTATCTAGAGAAAGGATATCCCTGCCTTCCTTGGATCATGCAATTTTACCACTTTCGTTTCTTTGCTCTGAGCCTTGTTCATCCATTCAACTGTGACACCCAGCCCAGTCAGGTTTCCATTCCGTCCTTCAGGACATCCTCATCTCTTCTGATACTTCCCCAGACCACCCCACTGAGGAAGTCCTTTAGAAGAGGACATGCAAAAGGAAACACCTAGATTCCCATCAGGAATTCTAATGGAGGACACTGATTTTGTTGAAGAGGAAGGGTTCCCTCCCTAGATCTCTACCTGAAGAAGTCTGCTTTGGATATATCCTAGAGCTTGTAAAACAAAAAGTTGGATTGGTCCTCTGATACCCCCATCCAGGTGGAATTGGTGTTCCTGGAGGCTTTCTGGTCTGACCCAACTATTTCTTGGGTAACTCCCCCAGTTGATGAACTCGTAGATCTTGTTTCTCACTGGACGTGGAAGGAAGTGGATATTGTGGAGCCGGTCTGTAAATGACCTGAAAAAATTTCTCCTAAGGATCAGACACACTGGAGTAAGGGGATCCTGGTTGAAGCCATGGTTGTGGTGGCAGCCACCAAAAATGAGCTTATGGAACAGAACTCTTCCATCCATCCCACTAATAGGGAGTCCAGGGCTTTGGACAGATTTGGTAAAAGTGTGTAAGCTTCAGCAACCTTTGCACGCTGGTTGCTGAATTACCTGGCACATTTTACGAGATTACAAAGAGATTTGACCAAAGAACTTTCTAGATCTCTTTCTGGGTTAGTGTCTGCTGAGGACCAAAATAGTCTCCACTCAACTGGCCACCTTCCAGTTGATTTCTAATACTTCCATGAGACTGCTCTACCATACAACAGAAGAAACCTTACAGGCTTCGGGTTCAAGCATAGCCTTTAGGAGACATGCCTGGTTGAGACTATGATTTTACAAAACCCTTTAAGTCTTTGTTCATCAGTGTTTCCTTTGATGGATCTTCCTTATTAGGCCCCAAGGTAAAAGAAACATTCTCCAGATGTCAGCAAGAGGGAAATATCCTGTCTGCCATGGGTGTATAATTTTCAACTCCTCAAAGACCTTTCTCGAGGAATCACTGGGAAAGTAGAAAGGATTAGTTTTCACAAATCCCAGGGTCCTTTTCAAGACTCACATGGAGATAAGTTCCCCCAGAAGCAGGGGGGGGACTCATATTGAAGACGCTGTCCCTGTGGCAGAGGTGGAGTGAAGAACCAGGGCTTCTGGGATTCCTTCTTGGACAAGCCCTACCAGCGCTCCTGAAGGGAGGCCTGACTGTTACCCCCCCTGGAGGCATTTGGGGGACATTTGTCTTTGCACCAAAGAGCCTGGTTATCTATAACAAAAGACTCCTGTGTGCAGAGAATTATATCCAGAGGTTATATCATACCATTTTCCCAAAATCCCCCTGCAAAAGTTAAAATCCCCAATGTTCCACTCTATCAGAGGGAAGCAGCAGTGTTAGAAATAGAAAAGCTGTTTGAAAAAGAGAGTCATCCAGGAGGTCTCCCCAGACCAGAGAGGATGTGTGACCTATTCAAAATTCTTCTTGCTGCCAAAAAAGGACAGGGGACTTGAGATCAGTTATGGGTCTCGGCAAACTGAATCAGTTCATGCAGTATTCAAGGTTGTGGATAATCATGGTTCAGTCCATTTTGCCTCTACTGTGAAAGGACGATGGGATGTGCTCAATAGACCTTAGGGATGCATCACATCAAAATGAACAGGTGCTCCAGAAGATACCTGTGCTTCCGGCTGGAAGCCAGTCATTAGCAGTTCAGAGCATTGCCCCGAGGGTGTTCACCAAATGCATGGCAGTGGTAAGTGTCTCATTTGAGACAGTTCGGGTTGTGAGCGTTTCCATACTTTGACTACTGGCTTCTAATTGCCCCAAACCAGGCATCAACTCCTACAGGCAAGGAACTATTTGCTCCAGTTGTGCATCCATCTAGGCATCACAGTCAGTTACAATAACTCGCAGCTCACACCTATGCAGACTCTGGAGTTCATGGATGCTGGTCTGAACACAGTAAATCAGATAGCCTCTCTTCCTCCTGCTCAAATCCAGACACTGAGATCCCAGGTCAGAAAAGTAAAACTAAATTTTCTCTTCCACAACGACTACTTTTACAAGCATTGGGATCTGTAGCAGCTGTTATCACCCTCGTACCTCTGGTCAGGTTTCACGTGTAAATACTTCAGTGGCCCCTGTCAACCCAATGGTCCATTCTTCACCATTCTTTAACCGCTGCAGTCAAGATCATACTGGCATGCAAAAGGTACTTTTTTGGTGAATTAATTCAAATAAAATCTTTGAAGGCTGTCAATGTGTTCTTCCCCCTGCCCATGGCCATGGTGACCACAGATGCCTCCAACTGCGGGGGGGTCACTAATTGGGAAGGACAGTTCAAGGTACATGTCCCCCCCCGAACAACCAAAACACATTGCAATGTCTTGGAAAGGAGAACAGTTTTCTTATTGGTGCAGGCCTTTCAAGAAGTTCCCCCACCTGGGAGAATTATTATTCCGGCAGACAATATGTCATTAGTTTGGTACATCATCAAAAAGGGAAGAACCAAGTTTTTCCCGCTTTGTTGAGAAGCAATGAGAATGTGGCAATGGGTGATCTGTTCCAGTGGCTTCCTAATGGTGGGGGCACACCCAGAGGAAAACCACAGTAATTGCAGACAAACTAAGCAGGTCCATTCTGATGCCTCTGGCGTGTTCTCTCAATGTCAAAGTAGTGGGGAGAATTTTCCACTGATGGGCCAGCCATGCTGTGATTTATTTGCGTTTCCTGTTAACAAGTGCAGAAGGTTCTTTGCACTGATCCCTCCAATGGAAGAGTCACCAAGAGATGCTGTAGTCCATGATTATGAGTTCACAGGTAAGTACCAGGCTAGATGCCCCTGTGGGCCATTTTAAGCCTAGCCAGTTTTCCCTCAAAGGTGAGAATCAAACCCTGTACCTTTTGTTTGTAGGGTGTATACCTTAATCATTATACCAACCCCCAACCCTCCGGTCTCATTTATGCTTAACCACCATTTCCTTTCATCCTCAAGTTTTTACAGAAAGCATTCCAGCTGAAGAGCACAGTTATGTTCATTGCCCCCTTTTGGCATTGTCAGATTTGGTTTCCCTTCCACATCTGCCCTGGATACTGCATCCATGTCCAGACCTCCTGTCTCACCCAACAGAGATGACTCATCCAGACATAACAGGTCTCAAACTGACCGCATGGTTTCTCCAATTCCATTGATTGGTAGACAGCCCAGGCTCTCCTGCTTGGTCCATCATATTTTGTTGTTTCCTCAAAAAGCTTTTACTAGAAGGATTTAACAGAAGTAACTGGAAGACATTTGTGTTCTGGGCCCTTAGCAGGGATCTGGACCCTCTTTCTACCTGTGTACTGTCTATACTTGAATTTTTAGCTTCAATTTTCAGTGAAGGGGCTAGTTTTTCTACTATACAGATCCAGGCGGCTGCCATTTTAAACTTCCACCTAGGTGAAAATAACTCTACCTTAGCTGCTTCTAAATTATGCACAGCCTTTCTCAAAGAGGCCTTTTCCTTTAGACCTCTGTTAAAGGATCCTACTCCTCCTTAGGATTTAACTATTGTGCTTTAGACCCTGACCCATTCTCCCTTTGAACCTTCAGCCAGGCCAGATCTGAAATTTGTGTCTTGGAAAACCATTTTTCTGGTTGCTATCACATCAGCTACACAAGTGTCTTGATGCCAGACTCTGTCTTCCAAACCTATATACCCAATTTTCCACAAAGACAGGGTATCCCTGTGGACCATACCATCTTTTCTTGCCTAAGGTATCTTCTGAGTCCAATATTAACCAGGTCATTAACCTCCCAGTTTTTTTTCCAAACTTCTCAAATAAGGGAGAGTACATCCTCCATCTTCTAGATGTCCATAGACAATTCTGCTTTAGAAGATTGACCAGTTGCTTGCCTCTTTCTTGCCTAACAAACTAGGCAAGTCAGTTTCCAAAATTACACTGGCCAAATGGCTAACTGATTGTATCTTCTTTGTCAATACTGAAAGAGGAATATCCTTACTTAAGTCTCTTAGAGCTCATTTCACAAGGACTATAGCGGTTTCTTCAGCCTTTTGGTCAAGGGGTTCCATAGATGACATCTCTGTAGCTGCAGCTGCAACGTGGACTAATGCTTACACTTTTATTGCTCATTACAAGTTGGATTTGGTTTCCAGGAACATAGCTGCCTTTAGCTGTACAGTACTCTGGAATATCCTTCCATGAGAGTCACCCAAGATTCAAGTAACTGGTGACTCTGTCCCATCAGTTGAGAAATGGATGAAAAGGACAACAGCAGATAAAAAAAAAAAGTTATGTACTCACCATAATGTTACATCTTTGCTGTCTATTTTCATTCTTTCCCACCCACCCCCATCTCTTTGCTTCTGGAAAGACCTAAGAGTCTTCTAGGGAACTTTTGTTTCCTATCTGAGCTTCAGCATCCTCTTCTTTTCTGTCTTTAACTGCTTTAAGATCTGGTCCCTTTATATCTATGGGCAGCAAATTCGATCTGAGGTATGATAGGTTGGTGGGGTATTATGCGTAAAGGCAGGAGCTCGAGAGTTTTGTATCTGAGGATCTGGTAGAAGTGCCCGAGTCTCAGATCTGAACCCATCAGTTGAAAAGGAGTGAAAATGGGCAACACAGATGGAACGTTATGGTGTGTACATAACTTTTTTCCTTAATTTTGATTATGTTTTTATTACTTTTCTCTTCAGGAAAGTTATTTTAAAACTAGGGGTGTTGTGTTTCAACAGTTGTCTCGAGATTGTAATGGACTTTTAAACAGCACACTCATTTTTTTTGTCAGTTTAAAAGTGGTGTAAAGTAACAAACCATTTTTTTCTGTGAAGAAATAGTGTTTATTTTAATTTTATGGGGCATAGTATTTTAAAGTACAAACTTGGAACCAAACAGATGACTGAAACGAACTGTGAAACCAACACCTGTTGTAGTGCTCATAGAGACGAGTAAAGCCAGCAATTCCAAACCAGAAATGTATGGAGTTGAGTTTTCATTCCTGCTATTTTCTGAACCTCATCAGAACTAAAACCATTTTGTAAAACCAGTCTAAATACAAAAAGATAAGTAATATGGGTCTGACCAACCAGTTAAAACAATGATTCAGTTAACAATATTTAATTAAACTTGTACATTATAATGTTTTAATTTTAAAATAGGATTAATGGAACAAGCATCATTTAACCCTGGTTGAAAAGTACCCTTCAATCTAAGTTGTCATTTAAGTTGACAACTGTCAGGATGCTTATCTGTAATCCATCCCTAAGGATCATGTTGTACCTGTTCAATAACTTCTTCTTCTTTCGACTTTTCCTGGTTAGGGGTTGCCACAGTGGATCACCTGTCCGCTCATGATTGTCAGTAGAGTTTTACAGTGTCGAGTTGCTAGCCTGGCGCCCAACCTTTCATGGAAGGCACATACACACACTCTCTCATGCCTATGGCCAATTTAGAATATCCAGTCCATCTACAGTATGTCCTTGGGATGTGGGAGGAAACCCATGCGACCACAGGGAGGACATGCAGACTCTGCAGAGAAGGCACCCCCGCCGAGGATTGAACCGGAGAACCTCTTACTGTGAGGTGGCAACGCTAACCACTGCACCACCATGGCCTGATAAAAAGTGTCTTAAAATCACTGATATGTTTGTTTAGGGAGTTGGTACGTTTGCCTTTTTTATATCTAATAAGTGCTCATAAATACGATCCTTAAGCCTCCTGGAGGTTTCCCTACATAAAAACAGGACAGAGCTGACATATAGCCAAATATACTGCTCTTTTTGTATAACAGGAAACATGACCTTTGATTTTTGTATGTGGTGCCTCTAATGGAAAAACTATCCCCTACCATAATACTGGAACAATGGGAGCAACTCCGACAGTTTATTGTCCCTTGTTTGTGAGTATTCCACTATTCAACTTCTTGTTGGACTCCAAATATTTTTTAAAACTTTTGTCCCATCGGTAGATGATTTGTGGTCTATCTCCACTCTTGTTCAGGATTCTGAATCTGAACAGGAAGAAGCAGAGACAGATACAGGTGTTTTTCCTCAGATTTCTGATTCAGACTTGGAAGAGAGCTGAGTTTCCAATTCTACTTGTGGGGCTACCTCTTTTTTTCTGAGGTTATTGCTAGAACATGCCAGTGTTTTCAGTGTGAGAACACCGAGGTTTCTTAGTCCCTCAGAAAATGCCATTAAATGTTAGAAGGATTTTCCTTAACTTATATCCAGTCCTCCTGTTCTGTCTACTTTAGAGGTTGTATGTGCTGCTGATTTCAGTTTTCTTGATAGTTGGCCAGCTGCGCCTGAAAATGCAGATAGGATTTATAAAGTACCTCAGTCTTTTACATTTTTATACAATATTCCCTAGTCTGACCCAGCAGCTGTAGCGTTAGATGATTCCACTGCTGCTAACCAGTTAGTTAATTCCAGTCCTACTCTTTCTGATAAGGATGGGAAAAATATTGCTAGGTATGGGAATAAATATTATTAGGTATGGGGAAAAATGTACTTCTGCAACTTTGATTTTCAAAAATTTTAATTTTCAGGCTCATGTGTTAAAGTTTGTTCTGACAAAGTGTGACAGTATGAGGAATGTTTTATTTACATTTTATTTTTGTGCTGAAATATCTGTTTTAAATAACTTAGATTATTCAGTTGCACAGGTCACTACTCATTGTTTACAATGTATGTATAATTCTGTTGATACTACTTTCAGGGCTTTGTCCACTGGTACTGTTTTGAGGAGGTTTGTATGGCTATATTCTCAGAACTTTCCAGATGATGCGAAAAATGAGATGTTAATTTCTCCTTGGATAGAGGTTCAGTTTTTGACCCCTCTGTTGCAGAGCTGATCCAGGGGTAAGATTTTTCAGGCTTCCTTTTCAAATTTTCCAAGGGATTATCCATCTCCTCATTCAATTTTGGCAAGAAAACAAAATAAACAGTCTCAGCAAAATATAGGTCAACAGATGTTTAAGAAGAAATGGCAAGGTGGTTCCAAAACGAGGCCTCAAACTTCCCAAAACCAAGGACAGTTCAATATGTCTACATGACTATTAAAGAGGCTTTGTGAACCCCTCCTACATGGGCCCTTTATCTTCCAAAAAGTCTGAATCTCCATTTTTTCTCTTTGGCAACAGATAGTTTCAGACAAATAGGTTCTGAAAGTCATTCATCAAGCTTACAGATGGAAGTGGGAGGAAATTTGTCCTTTCCATGCGGGTCATTCCTCATCTTTCAGATTAGACTTTCTTGTTTCCAACAGTTCTTCATCACATGCTGTCCCAAGGAGTGATGGAACCAGTTCCTCCTTCCCAAATGGGGAAGGATTTTTATTCAAGAATACTAATTCTTGGGAAACAGTTCTGGATCTTTCTTTCTTAAACCTGTTTGTGATAGTGCCCAAATTGAAAATTGTCAGTTCACCACCCATTACTTTTTTTCCTCTTTCATGTTTCCTGCCAACAGTAGACTCAAAAGATGCTTATCACATCCCTATTTATCTACACTTCAGATGCTTGTTAAGGTTTTGTGTGTTTGGATCATATTAGTTATCTGCTTTACCATTTGGACTATCCACTGCACCCAGAGTATTCACAGATTTTCCAGATCCAGTTATATTTCATTGCAGGCTACAGGGTATCCATGTTTTCCTATATTTAGGAAATGTCCTTGACTTTGCAGTCTCTTTCTCAGTCAGGCATCTCTCACTTGAGTGAAAGCTTTCTTACATAAGCTAGGATTCCAAGAGAACATTCAAAAGTCTTTCTTAAATCCTTCACACAGGATTGTGTTCCTTCAATGTCAACTAGACACTTCAGTTCATAAAGTGTTTCTTCCACTGGAAAAATATATATTTATCTAGGTCTGTTGCTAAGGTTTTCCTCTCATACTTCTGTCACTGCAAGGGAGTATTTCAGGATTTTGGGTCTTATGGCATCTATGATTCTCATGATACCCTTAGTAAGACTCCTCATTAGAAAGATACATTGGTATCTGAAATCTCTTTGGTCCCAGTATGAACACCTTTTATCTTTTAAAATTCCATAGTACCGGGATTTGTCAGAAGAAAAATCCTTTGTTGGAGACGACAGATATCCTTAAATCCAGGTCATCCCTTCTCCAGAGTAGTTAGTCACCACAAATACTTCAGACTTTTCTTAGGGAGCAGTTTCAAGAGGGATAAAAGTGCAGGGGGTGTTGGACACCAAGGACAGATGCAAACACATAAACTCTGTGAACCATCTTTAGTACCCAGGACCTCTTCAAGTGGTTACAGACAATGCCACAGTCATGTGGTATATCAGCAAGCAAGAGGGAACCAGGTTGTATCCCCTTTGCAGACTATCTTTGTTAGCTTGGGGTATAGCCTCACAGAAAAATCTCACTCTACAGGCATACTGCAGTCCATCAAAGCAAAATTGTGTGGCAGACAAACCTGAGCAAGACCCAGGGCAGACTGGCATGAATGGAAACTATATCAGGATTTCTTCGAAGATTTGATCTGTCTGTGGGAAGTTACTCAAGTAGACCTGTTTGCCTCCTCTCTAAACAGTCAACTGGCAAGATTCTGTTCCAGAACTCCATGCAGGAAGGCCTTGTAGACAGATGCCTTTTCTTTTCCTTGGACAGCAATATTCCTGTATGTTTTTCCTCCCTTTCCACTGCTGTCCAGGGTACTTATGAAGATTCAGAAGAAATCTCCAGGATATGGTGATTCCTTTCTGGCCCAGGTAACTGTGATTTTCCCTTCTTTTGGAAAGGGTCAGGGGCAGTTATGACAAGCTTCCTCACAGAATCTACTCATATAAGAACAGGGGTGTTTGATATAGCCTGTCAATTAACTTCAATTGACTGCCTGGATGATAGGGTCTTTATTCTTTTAGGCATCCATTTACTGAGGAAATGTGGCAGGTAATAATGGAGGCAAGAAAGCCTGCTACTAGAAAATCATATATTAGAAAATGGAAAAGGTTTTCTAGTTGGTGCCAGCAACATAACTACCACCCAGTCAGGGCTAGTTGTTCTCTGGTTCTACAGTATTTGTTACTATCCTATGACTTTTCTTATTCCTTTATCAAGGTTCATTTATATGCCATTTCAACATGTCTGCCCATGGATTCCCTCTTTCAGTGTAGTCTCATGTCAAAATGTTCTAGAAAGAGGTTTTACATAAGAGGCCTCCAAAAAACTGGTGACCACTCCTTGGGATCTTAATTTTCTGTAGAGAAGCTAACACTTGCTCTAATTGAACATAGTAACCTGACTGACTTGAGTTTCTTAACATGGAAATAGTTTTGCTGAGTGCTCTGACCTCCACAAGAAGGGTATCTGAGTTGCACGCTGTTATGGTGAGTCAACCCTGTCTCATTTTCCATAAGAGCAGAGTTTTTTGATATCTAGTTTTTTTATGCCTAAAGTAGTATCTTAATTTACTTTAAGCCAAACTGTACATCTCCCCATTTTCTTTCCTGAACCTAAAAATTTGGGAGAAAGTATACTTCATACCTCCATACAGACAAGTTATGTACTTTGTTGACAGAACTAACTCTTTCAGATCTTTGGATCAGTTGTTCATTTCTTGTGAAGTTAGGAAGGGACTACCTTTGCGGAAACAGACTTTTTCCAATAGGTTGTCTAGGGCAATTGTCTTTTGTTATATTCACCATAACACAAGTATTCCAGGCAGGATCAAGGCCCACTGTACCATGGCTTTGACTTCACCTATGGCTTTTTTGGAAAGGATTGGATTTTAGAAGTATTCTTGAAGCTACTACTTGGTCCTGTGTACATAACTTTATAAAGCACTATAAGCGTAATTCTTTCTCTAGGTACAAATCAAGACTTGCCAAGATTTTTCTCCAGGGGCTGCTGGACTGTTCTGTTTCCACCTCCCAAATGTAGTTAGCTAAAGTAACCTACCCATTTAGCTAAGGCTTTCTTAGCAGTAGCTGTTCCTTCCCTCCATCCTCCCTTTTTTTTTTGGTGTGTTTTGTTCATGCCAGGCTGTGGACATTTATTTGTTTGTTCCTAGCATTGTCTTTTCAGGGTACAGCCTCCCTCTCTGTACTGGTAGGAAAGCTGTGAAGGGCTTGGCACCCAGACTTGTCTTTTAATCAGTTCAGCTCATGCTGCCTGACAGTTTGAATATGTGGAATGTGCCATGAAGCTTTAGAAGCTGTTTGGCTGTTATATCTTTGCAGGACATAACCCATATAGCTAAGGCTACTTCAGCAGTGATCATTCAAACATGTACTGTTGTGGCAAGTTTTACTTTTCAACTGTACTGGCCTCAAATTAAGTCTGAGGTCTGGAATGATTTTGATACAGGCAGTTACATGTGTAACTGGTATCCCTTGCATGGATGACAGTGTTGCAACCATTACAATGAAGTGAAGCAATGTCATCCTGAGTTCCTTGGCTGGTGGGAGGCTGAGTTTAGAGCTGAAGCACCGCCAATGCACTGTAAATAATCCTTGACTTACTTACACATGCACTCTGACAATGTGTACTATCTCACACGCTCATGTTTCTCCCTTCATAGCCACAGGAGCTGTTGGAGAGAATATGTAACTGCAGAGGAGGATAGAGTGCCTTAGAGAACACCAGTGTGAGTACACTTAATTCATACAGTACAGTTTTAAATGTTAATCTGTTCAGCTGTATAGTTATAGTCGCTGCAGTATAGGTGGTCTCTAGTACTGGTACTTCTGTCCTAAGTTCTGTAGTTCATAGTTGTTGTTATGATTACTTGATGCAGTTATTGTGTGTATTCCATCCTCCTAAAGCACCACATGAACTTGTTGTTATGATTACTTGATGCTGTTATTGTGTGTATCCCCATCCTCCTAAAGAACCATATAAACTCATTCATGTCAATCACCTAGTTACCATCACCATGACATCTCTACTATACAATCATGCTAACAACACTATCATCCCTATCATAGCACTCATATCACTAGCTTTTATCACATCCATACAAACAAACTTACCTCTGCACAATAACACATCATATAACACACATTTCCACACCCTCACAAACTCACACAAACGTCTTCATCAGCCCTACAATTTTAAATCTTAATACTACACCTTACTCGTACAACATCGCAATATCAAAATATAACTCTAGAAAAAATTCACATAGATCCAACTCACAAATAACAAACATTATAAAGCACATACCATCATTCATAAAGAAAATACTAACCTCTGGTGATATGCACCCTAATCCAGGCCCTCTCAAAACCAAACAGATATCTGACCTGCTGATTCTTAACATCAACATAAGCAGCATCACCAACAAGATATCTGAACTGCATGCATTTATAGCCCATTACACTCCTGACATACTGATAATCACAGAAACATGGCTAAACCCTAGCATCCAGAATGAAGACTTCCTCCCCCCTGGTTATAGTACCTTAAGATTGGATAGAGTAGGCAGAAAAGGAGGTGGGGTAGCCATACTCTTTAAGAACACACTGAACCTCCAACTCTTCCAGACCACACCACCCAAATTTCTAAATGCTGAAACCCTGTTTACTGTCCTTTCCATAAATAAAACTAAGAAAGTCAATATTCTTTGCTGCTACATACCCCCAGGTAACAACTCTCTTATTATAGAAGAAATCCTACACTGGACAAAAGATAACCTACCACAAGAAACTATCCTATTAGGTGACCTAAATACTGACTGGACAGCTTGTGATTCCAACAATCCCACTGACCATATTAATCTGGGTTTACCTGATAAGACCGACAAGCCAAAACAATGACAATGAGATGACCGACACCAGAAGACTGACAAAGCAAATACCCAACAAGTTGAAATCCCGACGCCGAAAACACCGACATGCGAAACATGTGTGCGTGCATTTGAACGCGACTGTGTAAGTATGCGATAGTGATGGACTTTAGGGTTAGGGTGCGCTATCAGGTTTTACCTCTTATCATGCGTTCCGGCCCCAAAATCCGAACAATACCAAGAAAGGAGGGGGGGGTATCCATATTCATCAAGGACACCCACACCTCAAGACTGGTGGCAATGCACGATGCATCAGAGACCATCCAGGTGCAATTAACCATAGGCAAGACTGCTCTGCAAATTGTAGCATGTTACAGGCCACCCTCACAAACTCAGGAACCTCACATGGCCTTCCTGAAAACACTAGAGGGGATAAATGTATCACCAAACACCATCATACTAGGTGACTTCAATTACCCTAATATAGACTGGGAACACTACTCAAGCCCAAACACCCTAGCCCAAAAGTTCCTGGAATTCATAAACTCAAATGCCATGGAACAACTAGTCACCATCCCCACAAGAGGAGAAAACATACTTGATCTCATTATCACGAACATGGGAGCACAATGTTCAACACCGAAGTATACCCCTCACTGGTGAGATCAGATCACAAACTAATCTCGCTGGAGGTCCTCATCCCACCCCACCTGAAATAAAAAGACCACAGTAAAGAACTTCTCGAAAGCCGACTTCACACTTCTAAAGACTAGTGTGGTCTCCTTTAAGGCCCCGAGCTGGCGGAAAACAGTACTCAAGCCGCTGAATCACTTACAAATGCCTTCTACCAGCACCTGCAGGACTGCATGGATAAGGCAATCCCAAGCAAAACAAAGACTCTTTGTACCAAAGGCAAGCATCCAGTCTGGTGGACCCCAGCCATAAACAAACTCTACAACAAAAGGAGGAAGCTACTACAAGATAGAGCAAAATCCTTAAAAGGTAAGACACCCTTGATCACTATAAGTAAAAACTAAGAGCTCTCATAAAATCATCCAAAGCAAATTTTGAGAGAAAAATAGCTAAAGACTCAAAAGACAATCATAAGGCCTTCTTTAGCTATGTTAGAAACCTGGGAGGAAACTCCCAGATATGCTCAGAACTAGTTCAAAATGATGTGAAGATTACTGATCCTACAGACATTGCCAACATACTGGCTGACAGGTTCAGTGCAAACTTCTCCCCCAAAAGGAGAGATATCTATACCAAGCGATTGCAGCCCCCAAACATCTCCACGCCCAAGTGAGAACTGCTCTCTCCAAAGCAAAACACAGCATCCATGGGACCTGATGGTGTCCCCGGCTGTGTGCTCCACGAACTCAACGAGGAATTAAACCCACAGCTAGGACAGCTGTTTAATCATAGTCTTACCTCTGGATACGCACCCAGGAGTGGCGCACTGCAACTGTGGTCCCACTTCACAAAGGCGGTGCCTCCACGACCCTGGAAATTACCGCCCATTAGCTTGACAAGCCTTATCTGCAAAGCCATGGAGAGGATCATAATGGACCTCATAAATAAAGACATAGGGAATTTGCAGACTTTGGATCCATCCCAGTTTGGCTTTGTCAAGGCAGATCATGCCTTCTAAACTTGGTTGACTTTTTGAAACAGTCACCAAAGCCATTGATGAGGAAAGGCAGTCCATACAGCCTACCTCGATCTGACGAAGGCCTTGATACAATACCCCACTCGGGTATCATTGAAAAACTCATCAGCTTAAATGTTAACCCATACATCACAAGATGGGTTGCAAACTGGCTGAGTGACAGAACCCACAGGGTCAGAGTTGCTGGCGCCATGTCAGACTCAAAGCCTGTCACAAGTGGTGTACCACAGGGCTCAGTCCTGGGCCCACTCTTGTTTGGCATCTACTTTTCCGAAGTACAAGCAAACACAGGAGGGTTATGGCTGACAAAGTTTGCAGATGACTGCAAATTGGGCACCATAGTAGAAAACAAATCTGACACAGATATCCTTCAGAAGGGTCTCACAGAAATGGATAACTGGTGCCAGAGCCATGGCCTAAAGTTAAATGCCAAAAAATGCATAGTCATACCCTTCGGGAAAAACAAGGTTACCCCTAGCTACCAAATAGGTGGCAATCCACTGAGCACAGAAGAAGTTATCAGGGACCTGGGGACCCAGGTTGATAGTAGTCTGTCATTCGACACCTATAAATGTGTTACATAGGGGCCTTCTGCCAGTTCCCACCTTGTGCCAGAGGAAGGATTCTCATCTAATTCTATTCTTGTCTGCGAGACCAATGATTTATCTATCCTCAACAATTATCTGGACATTCCCAAGTTCAAATGGACCTTACACTTGCGCAGCTTCCTCTACTGGCAAAGATCACTGATGGTAACTTAGACCTCAAGGAAGCTTACCTTCACTATAAGATTAAGTTGATCTGCGCTTCGAGCTGGAAGAACTCCAGTTCTCTGATTGCCCTTGGCTTATTGCCCTGAGTATCACAGAGGTTCTTGCTCCAACAAGGCTAAAAGGGATTCAAATCATTCTTACTTGGATGAATATGCTTCTGGCTCAAGAAAAGAAGACCTTCTACAGTGGTTTACATATGTCAGCAGTGCTAAGAAGGGGAACGAAACCAGTCCATTACCCTCTCAAGACATGTGCTTTGAGAGATAGATACATCACCCAAATGGCCTTAACCCCGGACAAACAAAGAATCTTTCCACATTTCCATCAACTATCTCTCTCAGTCCGGCTGACTGCAAGGACAGTCCTCAAGCCTTAGGGTTCAGGTATCCAGAATGCTGTGGAATAAAAATCCCTGGTATATGTGGACACAGCACTGCCAGGCCTTGCGTTCAAATAATACCTTGATTCAAAAGGATGGTGGGCTCAGATATACCCCAGGGATTACCCTCAGTGTCCCGGAAGTTCCAGAGGCTTAGTCAGAACAGATGCCCCAGACATTGCTTGGGGAGTAATGGGTATAGTTCCCATACAAGACAAGTGGCGGGAGACTACAGCATCTATATATCAACATGAAGGAGATGTTAGCAGTCCAGTTTGCAAA
The DNA here is from genome assembly GCF_019279795.1 of Protopterus annectens. Lineage (NCBI taxonomy): Eukaryota > Metazoa > Chordata > Ceratodontiformes > Protopteridae > Protopterus > Protopterus annectens. The sequence goes on along the minus strand of NC_056751.1, from coordinate 344,427,097 downwards.
TCTAAGGAGTCTACTTCTTCCAGGGCAGGTGTTGATTTCAATAGACAACACAACTGTCATGTGGTACATCAACAAACAAGGGGAACACATTTTACCCATTGTGCAGGCAAGCAATGATTTTATGGGAGACTGCTACCAGCTTGCAACTAACTCTTCCTTCAGGCAAGGTTTCTGCCGAGCACAGAACCCTTAGTAGATGTGTTAAGAATCATGATCCCTGTCGAGTGGAAACTGGATCTTCAAGTGTATTTCAAACGTTGACAGTGTCCTGGGAACCCAGACATAGATCTGTTCGCTTCTCCACTAAACCACCAGCTGCCAAAGTTTTGCACAAAGAGGTTTCATCACACAGTTTGAAAAAGTGGATGCTCTTTTCTTTCAGTTGGAAAAATCTTCATGTGTATGCTGCTTCCACTCTGCCTCTTTTCCAAAGCCGAAGGTCAGGACAAGACAAGCCAAGGATAATTTCATTAGCTCCAGATTGGGCCTCCTCGCAGCACTGGCACCCATTACTGAGGAGTCTGGGTAAAGAAGCTTCCATGGCCTTTACCTTGATTCCACACCTGCTGTCTCAGAGAGACGGTCACCTGCTCAATGTCAAGCTACATTCTCTTCATCTAACAGCCTGGCATATTTGTTTTGAAAGACAGCAGGTCTCAACTCTCAACAAGTTTTAAATGTATGGAAGCCAGGAGACCTAGTACAAGGAAAGTGTAATGAGAAAAATGGAAGAGAAATTTTGAGTGCAGCAACACTTGAGATTTGAGCCAAATCTGAGTGTGGTCTTCATCTTTACTGAGTTATTGGACAAAGGTTTGTCTTTCTCTTCCATTAAAATTCATGCTGCAGCAATTTCAGCTCACCATGATTGTGACCCGCACTACGCCAAGAGATCCTTTGTTCAAGCACTCTTAGAGGGGCAAAGAATATAAGACCCCCACGTAGAGCTCCTACTCCTGCTTGGGATCTCAATTTTGTGTTGGAGAAACTTACCTACAACCTTTTGAGCCTTACTGTTGACTAATAGTGATGGGACTGCTTTTTATTGGCCATTACTTCTGCAAGAAGGGTTAGGTGCAGGTAAGGCAGTGGAGCCTTTTTGATTTTATAGGTACCACGACCATCCTTCCTTTATGCCTAAGGTGGTTTCTAGTGTGGCTTTTTAAACCAAACTATTCGTATCTAAGCTCACCTTATGCAGATCCTCAAAATAAAGGGGAGAAGATTTTGCACACTTTAGATGTAATACAGGCAATTGCTATTATTTGAGCAGGACAGGATTTGTGTGAACCAGCAGTTGCTTGTTCTTTTGCTTTGAGTTCCAGGGCAAGCCTGTGTCAAACAAACTATTTCTAGGGTGGATTGGTGTTGCATTGCATTTTGTTATTCCCACTGGGCGCAAGGAGATTCCAGCTGGGATTAGCCTCATTCCACTAGGGCTACTGCCACCAACAGCATTTCATGGGGTGGCAACAAAGGATATTTTGAGGCAGCTACTTGGAGTTCAGTATACTTTCTCTAAACATTATCACCCTTCCTCTCTACTCTAAGTCTAGGGGCTGGTTTTTGCCACAGCTATTTTGTAAGGCAAGTATGTTGTCAACTCCTGCTTCTTATGATTTGCCAGCTCCTTACCTCTGCTGATTCTACCCACGGTTAGGACTGCAGCAATGTGGAATGAAGAACATAGTACAGTTTTGTACCTACCATAAATGTAGATGTTCGAGGATCCACATTGCTGCAGTCCAATTTGCCTCCCTCTTCCCCTCTGTGTTTAGGGTGGTTGTGTAGGTGAGGTTATATTCTGCTAATTTTGTATATATTGTACATATATTTTGGTGCAGGTATGTTGGGAATTTTTTGGCTTTTGGCCTTATCTTTTCAGGGTCTTCTGACATCTGGGCAAGAAAAGACTGAGGATATGACGTCGGTCATGCGATTAGTACCCTGACACTGGCGTCAGTCGCCGCCTGACCGTCAATCGGGCCGACTGGACAGCGGACTACCCAATGGTTAGGACTGCAGCATCGGATCCTCGAACATCTAACTGTACTTTTTTCGGAACAGCGAATTTTTTTTGTTTTGTTAACTGTTGGGATTGTGCTTTGTTGGGCATGTGAACTTTCGTGTTTTTGCACTTTCATTCTTGTGGTGTCGGTGATCTCGTTGTCGGTCTTGTGAGCTGTCGGTTAACTGTAGTAGACCCATTAATTTATTTATGGGTTCTCTCAACTGATTGAAAAGCCCACTAGAATCGATAAAAAGTAAAAAAAAAATCTATTCTTGATTGGACTCTGATCAACTACCCCAAGCAAAACTACCAGGTAGGTTGCCTTCCAGATGGTCTCAATGACCACCTCCCCACATTCCTACTAAGCAAACACTCCAACCTACCAAGACCCAGTGTTTACAAACTAATACGGGATGACCGCAACCTTACCCCACATTATCTCAATACTGTTCTCAGCCACTGTAACTGGGAACCACTACTAACCCTTGGATTAGACCAGGCAGTTGACTACTTTAATACTACTTTTATTAACGTTCTTAACAAAGTCGCCCCCAGTAGGAAAGTTAGAGTGAAAGCTAACTATGCACCTTGGCTAAGTAGGGACACTAGAGCCCTACTAAAAGCCAGAGATAAAACCTGGAAAATCTGGAAAAGAGAAAACACCCAGTTCCAAGATAAACTACCAACAGCTTAGAAATCAGGCCAAGGCTCAAAGTAAACAAAATAAACAAAACTACTTCCTCAGTGCCCAAAACAAATACTCAAAAAATCCACAAAAATTCTGGCATTCTATTAACTCCTTACTAAAACCAGACAAAACCCCTACTCCAGCTCCAAACTCTACAGATAGTAATTTAGACATAGCCACTCAATTTAACCGCCACTTCACAAAATCCATCCTGGCTCTATCCAGCCAGCTAACCAATCATAGTCCATCACATACCCAAACCAATCAATCAAAAAAGACTCCCTCCTTTACTGTATCACCTGTCTCCACCTCTACAATTAAGAAACTCCTTCTAAAATTTAAATTCACCACCCTTGCAGCCGATAACTTACCTGCTACCTTCATAAAAATGGCCTCTGACTCTATCTTACCCCATCTCCATCCTAATCAACCGCTCCATACAGGAAGCCTGTATCCCCAAACTCTGGAAAGTATCTTATATTATTCCTCTTCATAAAGGGGGTAACTCCAATTACTTCTCCAACTACCGACCCATTGCCATCTTATGTCCCCTATCTAAAATTCTAGAGAAATGCATCCATTTGCAAGTCATGAAAGTCCTGAACACACATCAGCTCCTCTCTACCACACAACATGGCTTCCGCCCTCATCACAGCACAACCACTGCTCTTCTTTCATTCTGTACTCTAGTTAACCTTCACATGAATGACAACAAATATACATCAGCCATTTTCTTGAACCTCTGAAAGGCATTTGACATGGTCTCTCACTCCATTCTGCTAGATTCTTTAGCCTCACTATCTTTCACCCCATCTACCATAGCCTGGTTCAGTAGCTACCTATCCGACAGGCAACAGTCTGTCCAATGGCAAGGAGCACTATCCCCCCCCCAACTTCCAACTACCATAGGAGTCCCACAAGGCTCTGTACTGGGCCCACTTCTCTTTTCTATTTTCACAAACAACCTGAATAGCTCTACCCAGCATGGCTCACTTATTCAATACGCAGATTATTCAACCCTGATCTGCACTGCCTCATCTCCCACCATTCTACAGCAACTTACCCAGGAAACCTTTAACTCTGTAGGGAAATGGATCTCAGGTATCCAACTAATCTTAAACCCCAAAAAGACAAAACTACTATTTTCCCCTAACAAATCAAAAGCTCTCCTCTCCTTTTCCATCACCTCTAAAAACGGCATTATCATCTCCCCTTCTGACCACACCAAACGTCTTGGTATTGAAATTGACAACAATCTTCTCTTTGATATCCACATATCACAAGCCATTAAACTGGTTCACAAAAAAATGGGTGCACTATATAGGCACAAAATCTTTCTCTCACACCAAGCAAGTGTCACCCTTGCCCAGAATCACCTTCTATCCACACTACTGTACACAGCACCTATTTTCACCCATATTAGAAAAACTGACCTAAACAAGCAAGAATCCTGTTACAATAAGATAGCCAAGTTTGCTACAAACTCCAGTTACAGAACACATCACTGTGTTTCACTAAAAGAACTAAAATGGCTAGAATTACTACAGCTACTTAACTACCACCAGCTAGTTACTGCATATAACATCTTTAAGTACCCTGAAAAAAAAACATCTATATCCAATCTTCTTACCCATTACACTGCAAATCGGCATCTCCGATCTAGTGACAAATCTCTCCTCTGCATCTCCAGTTGGAATTTCACAGTTAACAAATAATAAATAAATAAAATGTAAGGATACTTTGGAATTCAGCAATTATCTTAACTTGTTAAAACTGTGCTTTTCAGGTTGCATGTACTTACTGCTGTGAGTTTGATTCACCCCTTTGGTTTTATGTTGTGATGTCATTGATAAATTGTTGTGGGTGTTGTACTTTTGAGTACAGTATCTACAACATTATAAGGAAAAATAAGTAATTGTGTTTTTTTCCATTGTACCTGTAAATTTCTCTCATATTCATTTTCCTCAATATACTTGGTCTGATGCCATTACTGTCTATTTGATGACAGGCTTCAGCTGGATTGCACAAGTAGTTCAACATGTTAAGATTGTTCCTTTCAGACTGCAAGTGATGATGGCTGTAGGTTCAATACACCCCTCTGTCATGTTATTATTGGTAGCTGGGGGTGGATGTGTGTTTGTTGTAATTCTTATTAAAGTACCCAGAACATTCCAAGGGAAATGTGTTTGAAGCGCATTTTTATCTTTGTATATCTATGTTTCTCCCACAAAGTGGTTACAGTGTGTTTGACTGAAAGCTTCATTCTGGTTTTATAAATAGGAGGCACATTAAGGCTTCACATTTCAGATTGTATATGATGGTGGGCAGTAGGTTCATTTCCCCCATTGGTTGTCTGTTGTGTCCTCACTGATAATTTGGTGCAGGTGTTTGTTGTGTGAGTGTAGTACTTGTAACATTAACTTAGTAAAGATAGATATGAGCTGCATATGTCCATTGTAGCTGTAATTCTATCTCTCTCTCCCAATTTTTCACTATCCATTGAATTACACACTTTTATATCATTTATTATTTTGTTCCTCTCCCTTTATTTTGCATCACCTAGACTTTCACTTCTCCTTCCAGCAAGGCCTATCAGCTCCCCCACAGGTGGCACCAGTACCAGCAGCAGCAGCACCCACCACATCTGAGGCCCAGGCTGCCACCGTCCCCTGCAGACCTGTAGCCTCACCAGCCATCCTTGCATTGGTTGTTGCCAATAGCAGTGCAAGTGGAGGTGACAGGTTTGTGAGACTGTTTACTCTCTGTACAGTGTCCTCTACAAAGCTATACTAGTCTGTTCATCACTTCTACTGTCACATTTTTCATTCATTTTGCAATCCTTTTTATGTTTTTTCTTTACTATACATGCTATCTTTATTTGTGCTGTTTCCTCTAATTCTGATATTTGCTTTCTTTTTTCTACAGTATCTGTACTATCAATCCTGTCATTAGTACTCATCCGTGCTTTCTCTGTTTTTACTTCTACTTGTTTCATTAATGCTGCTTCTTTCACTTATTGCATCCATACCTAGTGCATCTGTAATGTAACATTTTCACCTCTTATTTTTTTTTCTGAGTTGTAGAAGAATTATTTATATTACAGCTGTCCCTGGCACTGCACATCATTTCCACTTTTGTGTCCCACCAGCTGGTGTTATATAATGTCCTTTCATCATCTGCTAATGCTTAGGTTTTATTTTTTAACTTTTAGCACATCAGCTTAGCAATAAGATACCTGTCCTGTAGGGCCCATGGTTCAAACTGGACTTTTGATAACTGGCACTGTGGAGTTAAAGTATATGTCAACTGTATTCTGTTTACTGTATTATTTGTTTTTATTTGTATTTGTTAACCAGGGTAGAGCACCGCTCAACATGGATACAGAAAAAACACATCTGTTCTGCATATATGGATACCAGAATGGCTCAGTGGTTATAAAGTGATTTTTCCCATGTTAGTAAATATAATGAGCCATTTGATGAGTCAAGTACCATAGTGCATTTTTTCACATATCTGTAGTTATTTATTTGGGCCGTTTCTTAATATCAGCTTCATAAACTTTTTATTAAACCATGCCCCAAATAAATTTAATGTCTCCTACCTTGAAGTTACCTTTTTTTTTTAACAAGAAACATTATTAAATACATATGATATAAGCAATCATACATTTATAAAAGCAAACCATATTGGCATAATTTTAGTTGCAAATATTATATATCACTTATAATTTATGTGGTCATTGTCAAACATTACAAAGCTCATTCAAATCCTGCCTTCTTTTAAACCTCATTCCTCTTCTGCATGAATTGTTCCCACGGTTCCCATTTTTTTCCTATATAATTTGCCCCTGCCCTTTTCTAAAGGTCCCAGTTGCGGTTGTTTTATCTGTGTTACTGTATCCACTACTTCTAGTACAGTTGGTTTAGACTTTGACTTTTAGTTTCTAACAATTGCTTTTTTGGCAGCCACCATAATTAGACTCGGCAAGGCCTTACTATGTGTAGGTAACTGCAATTCTGTAATTTGCTCACCCAGTATCTGTGACAGAATAGTCTGCAGGGAATCTTTAACTTCTGAAAACTTATTGCAGTCCCAGAAAATGTTCCCAAATACTTCTTTCTTCTCCATCACACCTCCAACGTTTGCTGTCTGAGGACCAAGAAGTTACCTTGGGTGTTGACATGTGATGTTCATGCACTTTAATGGGGTCTCTTCTCACATGCATGATGGAGCGCCCATTAAAGTCTATAGATGTAACACATATTTTTACTACAGTGATACCACTAAGGTTTAAAGTTTACTGCTTTCCTCAGTAAAGTCAGTGTAGCAAAAACAAACTTTTTTAAAAATGGATTTCTCCTGAAAAGAGAACATGCTCCCTAATGGTTAGAAGTTCTGTTCAGCGTTTTTTGCACCACATACCATGGCAGGGCACTATTTGATTTATTTTTTTTTTGACTGGGTTATTCCAATAAGGTTTTTGTTTGTTTTCAGTGTATACCTAAGGTGGCATTCATACTGGCTTGGAGAAATTTGGCCTGGGACCAATAAAATCCCACTGTTCTTTGACGGAGAGCATTAGACAGTGCACTCAGATCAGAGGATAGTATAGGAATGTCTGTTCTGCAAAGAAAGAAAATGGTGTTTGGATTACTGTTTTTAGACGTCAGTTGCGCTCTGAAGCCTTGTTTGTGATGGTAGAAAAGCCAGGCACTTAGTGTGATTGTAGTAGGGGATTATTCATCAAAATGCATTTTAGCAGTCCCATGACTGTTCCATGCTACTTCTGTTGTTGCTAAAGATGCTGAGGAATGTATTGGCAATGTGACTTGGGACCATGGTGCTTCGGTAATGTTAGTTCATTCAGATCACAGGTAATAGTTTTGTGATTTCCTGACTTGTGCAACTGTTACTATTTCTGGGCTACATTCTGTGGCACCAGTAGTGGTTTCAACTGGTTTGCCTGAAGAGAAAGAGCAGGAAACCTTTTTATTGCAGAAAGAAAGTTTACTTGTTAAAATTTCTTGTAATTTAGGTTCTGTTATACACAGTCGTTTTGTATGGGACTGTTTGAGTGTCCCATGACAATTTTAGCCATATAAAGTCTTCAATTCACATCGGAACTCCTTTTTTATTTTCCATTTAACTTCTGATTTTGAGAAAGGGGCTACAGCTAAACACTTGATGTGATTACAGAGCTGTGAATAATTATGACACTTGAATGATGCAAAAAACTAATTATGTAACTTACAAATGGTGTTATGTTTTGATGTCTGCTGATATGTGTTCTTTCTATGAGGTGAAGTTGAAGATGCTTTGAACATTAAGCAGTTGCTTGATCCAAGAAGGTCGCAAATGGGGAGCTGGGAAGTTCTTGGCTGATTTAGAGGCTGTTAATAACCAGACTGTGGTTACATAATGTTTTTATTTGTAGCTGCAGCGGTATTCTCTATAGTTCATGAGCCAAAAGATTGTTATTACTGTGGTAAGTTAATGCATCTGAAACAGCAGAAGAAAAGTGATGTGTAAATGTGCATAGTGGGAATGTTTTAAGTGTGGAAATCGCTAAAAATGAAACAAACTGCTGTGAAAAATGATACTACGCCATTTTTTTAACTGTACAAGGAGTTCAACAACTAGTGAAGCGGAAAGGGAGGTCAAGTCCTAAGTGAAAACAGATTTGCATTGGAGTCATAAGATGTGGATTGTGCTGTGGAAGATGACACCTCTTCTACTGACGAATCAGAAGGGGCATTTAAAAAAGACTAAAAAAAAAAAAGAAAAAAGTGTGGAGAACTGAGACTGTAAAGGATGGATAATATTACTGTTTGCTGTTTAAATGTTAGTATCTTGTCCCAGGTGAGAAGAATATTGATGTCTAAATGTTAGCACCTCTTTCATATGATGTGTTGGGTCTATTAGATGTTAGAATTACATCACCAGAACAGTTACAGGAACTGGAAGCTATTATGAGATGTAAAACATTATGGGGAGAAGGAGTGTTTGAGTGTTGTTCTTTCTGTAAATGTGACTAGAAGACAACTTCTGAATATGACTGTGGTGTGTCCTGGGAGATATGCGGTATTAGATGTACTATGCAAGTACAGAATAGCGAGAGAGGTGTGTATTTATGCATACACATTCCCTACAGGAAGGAAGGCACTGTTAAAAACGTTAAAAGTATTTGCTGGTTAATGTGTACACCATCTAGACCTGGGATTTCAGTATAAACTTGCAAAATCAAAGATGGAAAACATGTGACGCGGTTAAGAAGTGGATTAATATTTATAAGAATGGTTTTGTTTGGACAAAGAGAAATTGTATACATATCACCAGGAACACATTCCATCTAAGGTTGATTTATGTTTTGTACTGGCAACATGAAGGCTTCATCTTGCTGGAATATTTCATGTTGGTTTTCATTTATATTATCTGTAGTGAAGTTTGTGAGGATAAGGCATGTATTTTGGAAGGGAATCAAAAGCTGAATGGATCATAGCTCTTCCATTTCCAAAATGAGGAACACTAGCCCTTATAATGTGGAACAAATGGGCAAAATGTGGAACACATACTAATGGCTTACTAACAGCTTCAACTAGGAAGGTCATAGGATGGTTTAAATACACTCCTTTTACTTATAAAAAAGATATTTTAATGAATTATTATGATTCATTTCTATTTACCATGAATATCAGTTAAAAATGTCCTAATACTGAATGTGTGACAAACCCTTTCAATGTGGAACTTTGAGGAACATGAACTTTTTAAGACCGCAAATGAGGTATGTTCCTCATGAGGTACGCTTGAAAAGTATGGAATGGATATGTGGTGAAACTGTCTTAGTTTCAACAGGCAGTGGATGTTTCTTGGAATTGCCTTTTAGATTTCCTGTGCTGTTATAAAGTGCGAAATGAATGTTTGTGCGCATGGAAATATAATTATAAATTTTTATATATGCAATTAAATGGGTGCAGCTGTGAGATAAGCAGGAGCATGGTAAACTAACACATATACTTAATAATTTGAAGTGTTTACAGACTGAAGGTGGGAAGGGGTCATTAGAGGAGGTGCAAAGAAGAAATATGGAAAAGGTCAGTGATGTTTCTGTGGAGACAGCACCACATAGTAAGGGAAAGGTGACCATTTTGTTACTCAACCTAAACTGGGACACTTAAGCTGCAACCTATTTATAGGCCTACAGCCCTGCACTAATTCCTGTGCCATACATGTTGCAACACTAAATTCAAAGATTCTGGTGGACATCTTTACAAAAATAGGGACAAATTTTAAATATTCCTTTTCTAACCTTAGAAAGTTGCTAGAATAACAGGATTTTGTGTTAGCATGCATTTTCTGAAGGATAGAAAGCCTACAGCTCAAAAGTATGACATTATTCAGTTGGTTCAGTCCTCTGTGATTTACCAGATAAACATAATTTTTATGAGGATCAGACGCAGACCAAAATATGAGGCAAAAATCTGGACATTCTGGACAGTTGAGCGGTATGCTATGCACCAAGGGAATTGACTATTATGGGTAATTTGCTGAGAAAATCATTTTCTTCTCTGTTCATTGGCAGTGTGTCTGCTACGCAGAACACATTCCATGGAAACCACATGGTGTGATACTGGGTGAGGAAGGGTCACAGAGCAGTAAATAATGGGGGGGGGGGGCAGCAAAGGACCAAAAATAGGGACACTTTTTAAATATTGCTTTTACAAACTTAGCAAGTTGATAGAATAATAGGTTTTACATTAGCACAATTTTTCTGAAAGGTATTAAGTCTGAAACTCAAATGTCTGTCAATATTTTCTGACTTAAATACTCAATGATTTGCCAACTATTTGCTAGAAAACCATAATTTTATGAGAAATGAACCAAATCTATGAAGCAAAAAATGTGGACATTCTGCAAAAATCTGTACAGTTAAGAGCATACCTCTCAAGTTCCCAGCACAAGAAATCTGGACAAAGCCAAAAATAATGGGGGAACAAAGGCCCAAAAATATGGATACATTTTTAAATATTGCTAATATAAAGTTAGAAAGTTGCTAGAATAAAAGGTGTTGTGTTAATATGAATTACCTGAAAGATATGACTCTCAAACATCTAATTATTTAGTGACTTCGACCCTTAATGACTTACAAGAAAATCACAAGTTTTATGAGGAACGGACTTAAAGTATGAGTCAAAAATCTGGACATTCTGAGAAAATCTGAGAAGTATGGCTAAGAGGTATGATTGAGAGAGAGAGAGTGAGAGCGAGAGACTGTGTATGTGAGAGATTGGGAGAGAGTGAGAGCAATCGTGAGTTAATTCATGTATGAATGAGGAAATGAGTGTGTGTGTGTGAGAATTCAGGAGAGAGTGAGAGCGATGTTTATTTTATTTATTTTTATTTAACATTTGTTGACCGGGAATGTCCGACTAGGTTCCACAGAGCCTGTTTTCAGCGGAGGCCCGGGGAGAAACGCTCCAGATGCATGTCTTTGGAATGTGGGAGGAAACCTGAGTACCCAGAGGAAACCCACGCGAACACAGGGAGAACATGCAAACTCCACACAGAAGGCACCCCAGCCGAGAATCGAACCGGAGAACCTCTTGCTGTGAGGCGACAATGCTAACCGCTGCACCACTGTGCCGCCCTTGTGTGAGTGATTGCATGTATGAATGAGAAAGTGTGTGTGCGCGCGTATGTGAGAGATCGGGATAGAGTGAGAGCGATCGAGCAAGACTGTGTGTGTGAGAGAGAGTGAAAAGTGACAGCAATTATGCGATCCCCTAGCAGCGAGTAAGATGTTTCTGCATACGTCTCAACCTCTTACAGCAAGAAATCTGGACAAGGCTATAAATAATATATGTGTGTGTGTGTGTGTGTGTGTGTGTGTGTTGGGCGGCCACGATGGTGCAGTGGTTAGCATTGCCGCATCACAGCAAGAGGTTCACTGGTTTGATCCTCAGCTGGGGTGCTTTCTATGCAGAGTCTGCATGTCCTCCCTGTGGTCGCGTGGGTTTCCTCCAGGTGCTCCGGTTTCTCCCATATCCCAAAGACACGCTGTAGGTGGATTGGACACTCTAAATTGGCCCTAGGTGTGAGTGCGTGTGTGTGTGTCTTCTGTGGAAGGTTGGGCACCGGGCTGGCAACTCAACACCGTAAAACTCTACTGCCAATCATGCGTGGACAGGTGATCTGCTGTGGTGACCCCTAACTGGGAAAAGACGAAAGAAGAAGGTGTGTGTGTGTCTGTGTGTGTCTGTGTCAGAGAGAGAGATGAGTGAGAGTAATCCTGGAAGCAGCATCAAGAGGTTTGCATACCTAACAGTCTGCAACACTCGTTCTATTTCATTTAAATTTGTTCTGGGGGGCAAGTAAAAATTTGCTAAAGTAATCCATTCTGCCGTCCAATAGACACAGATACATACCTGCCCAGCTTATATTTTTCTTCTTGGACAACTAAAGGATCTCCTTTTCTTATCATGGATATCTCTCCCCCACCACCTGCCTTGTCTATATTCTGACTGTGGACTTAACAGAATCTTTTGTCGTCCACAAAACTGTCTTAAGTTTTTGTTTTGGTTCACTCACTGAAGCAGCACTACGAATGCTGGAAGCCATTCAGACTAAACCGGGACATTTTTACATCCAAAAGACAACGTTTGGGATTCCAGAACAGAGACGCTTCCAAACTGGGACTGTCCTGGAAAAACTGGGACCGTTGGTCATCTTGAGTAAGGGGTGGGCAGGAAGAAATTTGTTGAGTGTTCAGATGAAAATAGAAACATTTATAATGGATTGTTTGACAGTTCTGAAGGGACTATTTTTATTTATTTATCTTTACAAGAGAAACTTATGGATATTGTTCATTCCTTTCTTCTTATTACATATGGCTCAAATACAGGCAAGTGTTCTGTTGATATTTATTGAACTTTTCTTGTTTTCTCTCAAACTGAAAAAAAATATTTAGTGGATAAGCGTATAGCTATTGCTGAATTCAGTGAAGGTTTGGGTAGTTTGCTGGTTGAGTCTGCTAGTTACTAGTTCTGATGGTGTAGACTATGATTATTATCAGTCTCTGTCTAGTGCCCAAAAGCTGTTTTGGTTACTGTACTGAATAAATGGCACAGTAAAGGCATGTTTGGTCAGAAAGGGTTGTTACTTTTTTTTTAATATTTAATAACAATTAGCGGACATTGTCTGGACAGTAGTGCTCTGTTTCTCAATAGTAATAAATTACTTATAAAAATTAACAATAAAGGATGGGTGGTGTCTGTGATGCACAGTTTATTGCTGCAACAGGTTTATGGTGTTAAAGCTGGGAGTATGAGTAAACTTTTGCTTTTAGTTAGGGAAGGCATGAATACAATTCAGAAAGGGAATAAAGGTATAAAGTTACTAAGCTGTGATGTCAGAAAGGCATTTGATACTGTATTAGATGTTCAACATTCTCACTGTTGCAGTAGCCTTTGGCTATTTGGGTTGTATCCTGCCCAGGTTACAACAACTGGGCAGTCTTTAAAAAGCTCTTGCTCCCTCCCACACCTACACTGATTGCTGTCTCCTTGGAGGTAAATCAGCAGTCAGAGTGTAGACTACTTAAAATAACTTTCTTTCCACCTTAAGGGAAGCATCTCTGAGGCTTCATTGGAGCAGCAATTGGCTATAGGCTTCATTTCTAGCAAATGAGTCCCCATAAGGGAACCCTTCCAAACCCAAAATATTGTCTTTGTAAAATTTTTCATGTATTCTTTTGTTTTTTAAAGAATACCAACAATTTTATTAATATTACAAGTTTCTTGTCAACAGTTGTTTTTAGAAGTGAGCTTATTATTGAATACCTGTGCTGCTTTTGTGAGAAAACTACTGCTTTTGAGACATTTTAACTGAAATGTAAGAAGTTAAAGAATGAGAAGTGTTTTTATGTATTTAAAATGGTGTTTGACTGTTTTGGTGCTTATTCTTGACGACTTCCTTTCATTATTTTACTGCTTGAGGCATTCTGCTTGAAGGTAAGGTGTATGTTATATTTAAGCACTGGAAAATGTATTTCAGGGCTAGAAGTGGATTTTATGTTTGGTTCTTTTATACAGTTCATGACAGCTTGCCTTCATTAAATCTTGTTTTCTCACAGTGAACTTTCTGTGAATGGGACTTAAGAGTGCTGACAGAGTTTATTTGTATTGCTTGTACAATTCTGAGGGACTGTGTAAGGATATTTAACTGTTTGTGCTGCTTGAACCCTTGTCTAACAATTTACCTTCCAAGCAGCTCTTCTCAGCAGTGCTTCCTCCCCATCTACAGAGTGCATTCTTTTTTTTTTTTATAAACAAGAAATATTATCTTTGCCTCTGTGAGAAGTGATAATGTGTCGTATATTTATGTAAATGAAAACAAACCATATTGACATATGTATAATGTTTGCAACTGAAAATCGCTTAAAATATATCTGGTCATTGTCAGTTAAACATTACATAGTTCATTCAATTCCTGCCTTCCCTTAAACATTATTCCTCCTACAAAACATTATTTGGCATGCATTTTTCTTCAACTCCCATTTTTTTCTATGCAGTTTGCTCCTAGCCTTTTTCTAAAGATCCCACTTCCAGTTGTTTTATCTCTGTTACTATATTCACTACTTCTAGTATTAGACTTTGATTTCCATTTTCTAGTAATTGCTTTTTTTGGCAGCCACCATAATTAAACTCAATAAGGCCTTATTAGTATGTCTTGGAAATTCTGATTCTGTATCACAACTCAAAAAAAAAATAATTTCATTAGTTACACCAATTTGCTTGCCCAGTATTTCTGATATAGTCTGCAGGAAATTTTTAGTCTGCCAACTCATTACACTCCCAAAAAATATGTTCTTAGTTACCTTTTTCTTCCCCATCATACCGCCAACATTTGTAGTCTACCTGAGGAAAAATTCTTTGGAGTTTGCTTGGAGTATAAAAATATCTATGCAAACACTTCCAAGCAAAGCTCCTAAACCTTAAACCTTATACCAGTCCTGCTGTTTTTCTCCTAGAGTATGAGCCCTTGCCTACACTGTGAGCTCAGACGGTGCTTCGGTCACTGGTGGATAACTCTGCAGTGGCTATTTGTTGTTCCTCAGACCGCTAAGTGTTTTTGCCAGGTTCCTCTGGTATAATCCCTTCTGCCACCATGGACCATGGGTTAGTTACGTCTTCTGTAGCTGTCCCAATGCCCAGTGTCAAGTGTGCGAATGGGAAAACCATCTTGTTTGGATCTGGGAGTTTCTCCAGGAGGTCCTTCTAGGAGGGGCCAAGGAAGGGCATCTCTCGCCTAGGATGAAATGCTATCCCTCAGCTAATCTCCTTCCAAGGATGTCCCTAGAAAAAAAATGAAATAAAAGGTTAGACATTGCACATCTTATAGTATTTTGTCTGTTCATAAGAATGATTTTCTTACCATAGCCATGAGTTGATTGCTAAGACCAGAACTCCATACCAGATGACTAACTAGGTAAATATTTTCCTGAGGAAAATGTTAGAAGATTCTGGCATAGACAGAAACCGGACTTTTTCTTTGTCTAATTCTGAAGCCCACGATTCTGATTCAGAAGAAGGTTTATCCTCTACAACCCCATTGGAAGAGTTTCCGTTTTCTAAGGCTGGCTCCAAGATAAGTGATGTATTTATGTGGGAACAAGTGGATGTTCCCCCTAAACTGAGGAGATATTAAGATAAGGTGCAAATGGATTTATTGTCATGCCACACCCATTCCTCCCATTTTCAAGCCCAAGTTATAAATCTTACAAACTCTCTGCTTTTTTAAAAGACAAAATAATGAGTCCTTGCTATCTTCTGGAAAACATGGAATAAAAAAGAACTGGAAAGAGGGGAAACAATAAAAAACAGGTCTCTTTTTCCAAAATATGGACAGACTGTGCCATCAGAATGGCTATGCCAGTATCTCCCCTTCCCCTCCCTTCCTGTGCCATGTACTGGTCTGCAGTTTTCCATTTGGAAATAGATTGTTTCAGACTCAGACTCTTGATTACTAATACTAATTCAAGAGGATTACAGCTGGCACTGGATGCACATACCTCCTTTCAGGGGAATTCCTCCCTACCTTCTGAATCAGAGTTTTTTCCCCATGTTCTTCAGCACATGCTTACCATAGAACTCCTAATGCTGTTGCCTTTAGACCCAAGAGAGGAGGGCTTCTACTCCAGAATGTTTTTGGTCTCAAAGAATGAGCTTTCCTAAAGGCCAGTTCTGGATCTTTCCTCTCTCAACCGATTTATGGAAGTACCAAAATTTTAAATAATTGACCGTCCAGAGTCAAGTTACCAGTCATTCCTTTTCTGAGATTTATGATAACATTAGACATAAAAGATGCTGATCATCACATAGCAACAGGCCTCAGAAAAAAATTCAGATTCTGTTTCTAGGCCATATTATCAATTCTGTACATTACTCTGAATTAGCTATAGCTCCTAAGTTGTTTACAAAATGTCTAGCTCCAGGGATATTTTTTTGCAGACTGCAAGGCCTTTACATGTTTCCTGATTTAGATGACTTACTGATCATTGCAGAGTCTCTTGCCAGAATTCAGGAGTTCATAGGTTGGTATTAGGCTATCGGCCCTAGGGTCTACACAAGCCTAGCCATAACAATTCCCTAGCTATTTCTTTCCACAATATTTGCTTCCCTGGACCCCTGTCTAGCAGGGCGACTGATGTGATCCCTGGGGTGAATTTCCTGTCTCCCATCCAATCGTCAAGGTTCCTTTTGAAGAGGGCCAAAGAGGCGCTCTGCTTGACATGTATGGGCAGTCTATTCCAAAGTCTGGGGAATCTCTGGGTCAGGAATATATCCCTCCAGCATGTTTTATGATAAGGTTTAGATCCCTGGAGCATGTGGCTCTGAGGGATTGGGATTTCTTTAAGTGTAGCATGTCCAACAGCTCTGGGTTTGACATGGCCTTGTATGTTAAACAGAGATCATGGTTGCTTTGCTCCTTTCCAATCTGAACTTCTGGATAAATACTCAGAAATCCTTTGTGACTCCATCACACAGTTGTGCTTTTAGACTGCCTTCTAGATAAATCTCTTCAAAGGCATTCCTTACCAAACTGAACTACCAGATAAACACTCAGAAATCCTCAGACTGCATCGCACAATTGTTTGTTAGAAGGTAAGTTCTGCCTGAATCCTACAATTCCCAACATGCGTCAGGTGTCTAAACATCTTTTGAAGAGTGTGTGCGATTGTGCAGATATTATGTCTAGGGCCACTATATTCAGTCTCTTCAAAGGCATTCCTAACACAGGAAAAGGTGAATTTATATCTGTATCTGGTAACTTTCCCCACTTCTCAAATCAGTCTGAGATTTCAGCCATAAGATATTGCAGGGTTCTAGGGTTCATGTCTTATGTGATTGCCATGATTCTTCTTTCAGGGTTAGGAGGTGGAGGCAGTAAGACTCCTCCATTTTTCCTTGGGAAGCATTCTTACAGAGATAAAGGTGTAAGGTCTTTCGGATAGTCCAGACAGACCAAAGCACAGAAATGTCAAAGCAATGGTAGTTGTGATCCATGCTGTAGAATCTATTTATGGCCTATGTTTCTGGGGCCATTACAAGTGATTGCACAGAATACCACAGCGATTAATACATAAACGGCGGGGGGGATTACTAGGTCTTATCCCTCATGCAGGCTGGCTATGATGGATTGAGAGCTCTACAGCATTGTATAACTCTCCAAGCATGTTAGGTACTGTCCGAACAAAATATAGTGGCAGATAAGCTCAGCAGGACCAGGACAGACCCTAACAAATGTAAATTGAATGAGGGTGTCGTCTAGGAATGGATCTATTTATGGAGAACACCATAAATAGATTGTTCACCTTCTTTCAAAGCAAACAACTTCAACTGACTACCTGGATTATTTAGTTTTAATACCTTTTAGGCCACCTTTTTCATGAGAACATGCAGTAGGAACTAAACGAGGCAAGAAATTCTGCTATTAGGAAATTTTATGCTAATCATTTTAGAAGATTTTTAGCTGATTCCTCTCCTATAACCAGGGCCATATCCAAGATTATTTTCTCTGGTTTTCAAATATTTGTGTGCATTACTATCCTATGGTCTGTTTACTCCTTTGGCAAGGGGTATTTGTAAGCCATTTCAGCATGTGTTCCCACAAATCCTGTTCTTCATTTCAGACTTTGCTCAAGCTATTCTGAAAAGGAGTTTTTCTGTTTATGTAAAGTCATGTGTTGTTAATGTAACACTAAACTGTGATCTTTACTTTTGAAGCATTTATTCTGGCTGTTTTGGGTTCATTTATTTGATAGACTAACTGGTTTATTGCTCTGACATCTGCAAGAGAGTATCCGGGTAGCAACTATTCATGCTGGCTTAACCTGCTTGCTTTTTTGTGTATGTAGTGTTATCTAATTTTTTGTGATTTTAATTTCCTGTACTTGGTTAAAATGATATTTATTCTTAATGTATTATTTATTGAAAAAAAAAGAAAAAAAAGTTCCTTGTATATATGCCATCTGTCTTCCTCATTTCTTTCAGAATTTGAATGACAGAGAGAATAGATTTTATTTACTCTGGTCATGATATGGCAACTCGGGTATTTTCTTACCAGTACTAAATCCTTTAGGAAAGCCATACAGCTGTGGAATTCCTAGTAAGGGACTGGAAAAGGACAAACTATTCTAATTCAGATAAGTCCAATTGGTTGTTCCTAACATTTCTTTTTATTATTTCACCATAATGAAACATTTCCAGTCTGGATTAAGGCACTTTCTAATAGAGCTGTGATGTCTTTGATAAAATATTGGAAAAGGGTGGACTCAAAAACCATTCTAGAGGCAACTACACAGCCATTTATACATACTTTTGCAAAGCATAAACATATTGGATTCGTTTTTCAGGTCCATGACTGGCTTCGCTTAGACCACTTTGAAGGGGTTCCTGGACCATTATCCTCCTCCTTCCTGGGTCTGTAAGCTTTGATAATTAACCCAGATAGTCACAGGCTACTGCCATAGTGAGAATGATGAACAACATAATGCAGTTGTGTAAGTTGCACATACCATTACAGTAGATGTTCAAATTCTACACTGCTACAGTAGCGACACCCACTCTCCATTCCTCTGGACGTGGTGGAAAGACTGGCGGTAAGGCCCGTGCAAAGGGGGTGGGAAGATGGAATAATGGTTAACGTGTTTACCTTGCAAACACAAGGTGCAGGGTTTGATTCTCACATGGGGGTAGTAGGCTAGGCTTAAAATTACCTGCAAGGGCAGTTAGCCTAGTAATAATCTATGAACCTATATACCTACTGTATATAGTTAGTTCTTGGGATAAAATGCCGTATGTTTATATCTTTTTGAGGTTTCAGGACACCAGAGCTTTATCTTTTTTTTTTGGGCAGAAAAGTCCTGAAGTTGTCTACAGTCTAACTATTAATTTTCTTTCTAAATGATTGGCAGTTGAAATGTAGCTGTGGTAGGGAGCCAGAAATTTTTGAAGACTGGCTAGTTCATAGGTACATACTAAACTATCAATATGCAGACTGTTACAAGCTTAGCCAATAACCAGAGGTCAGAATCAAACCTTGTATCTTTTATCTGACCTTAACTCTCCCTCTCTTGTATCCTGGGCAGAATACAACTCAGATAGCCAAAGGTTACCGCAGCAGTAAACAGTTTGAACATCTACTGTTATGGTCAGTGCAACTTTTTGGGCGAGGTTGTGGAAGCAGATGAGATGCTATGGGTTTGAGAATTTATACATTTGTTTTTTTTTATAAATAATGTATGAGGCTACTTGCCTGGTACCATTAATAAATTATTTAGTAAGAAAGTGCAGTGCAGTGACTGAGACAAGACTGGCCATTGAGTGTTCATCTGTTTACTTTATTGATGAATAAAGTCATGCTTCATGTAATGGATAAAATAAGCACTGGGAAATGTATGTTAGAAAATGCTGTTTATATTTCTGTTAGTTTGTCCTATGCTGATGACATGATTTTGATTACTAAAGTACAGTTTGGATGGAAATGAGGATTGCTGTATTACAGTTAGAATTAGTTTAGTATAGGAACAGTAATAGTCAAGTAATTACAGAGACAGTAAGAGGCCTAGCCATACACATGTTTGAGTAGACACAGTTAAAAGTTTCTTGCTACCCGTTACCAGTACTTCATAGTACCCATCTCTCAAATCAAACAGCACTATACATGATAACCATGTTTACATTTATGTTGACCTTTTTCATCAAGAATAGCTTTAAAGGTTGACAAAGCATTGCTTTGTTTGACCTGCTGTGGTAACTTAGTCTGCAGGCTGGCAATACTTCAATTTATTCTGAAGTCATGGGCAACATTTAAAGTTTTGTTTCATAAGAAGATTTATATACTTAATGTATTTATATTTTAGGTATACTTGCAAATTGTGCAGGGATCTGTAATCTTGAAAAACATATGTTAACACTTTCCTTTTTTTTAGTGGCATGGTTCTAAAATGTACCAGATTAAAAAGTAGATTTGTAATGATTATAAAAGGTGATTTGAAGTTGATGAATCTTATTTATTTTATTTCCTTGCATCTACATTTTATATAAAAGGAAAGGTGGTATAATTATTCTCTTGTTGGCAAAGTTTTGAGAAAAAATATGCCAATTTTTTTTCTTGTGTGTGTATGTTTCATATTCAAAAAGGAAACTGTATTACAGAAATAGAATACAAGTACAGTTAGAAATGGAAAGCGGATGTGCAGACAATCTATAGGCTGCATGATATTGGAGGAATATGTCACAGTATTATTATAGTGATGTATGGGCTGATGTTGCTCAGAGGAAAAGGAATTTTATTTACAAGCATCAAGCCAGATATAAACATATTAAAGAATGGAATGATTTTATGAGCAAACTCCCAGTGAAAAGTGAAATGAAACACAAACCAAAACATAAAAAAGTTTGTGCTTAGTTCGAGGATGTGTAGTAGAAGAGTCTGTTTATTTTTGTTTTTATATTGTAAATAGATATGTTTTCTGGGCCATGGTTCGACAATCTTTTCTAGGATGTGTGACAGGTTTACTAGATGTTACACAGTATGGTTATGACATATCTCCTGTAGAAGCGATTAAGCATTGTAAGATTATTTTTAGTACTTCATGTTTTAATATGGACAGGCAGGTGCAGGGAGGTTAATAACACTTACAAAATATTGAAGTATTCTAGCGATCAAAATAGTTTTTATGGAGTAAATATTGGGGAGAGTGATGAGATTTGCTGTGTTACTTTGTATCATTACTTTTTTTGACCTTGTGGATGCATTACGTTTTGTATATATCGTGCATGTTTTGTTATTTTTCTTCTTTTTATTATTTTCTGTACAATGAGTTTTGCCTTGTGGCTGCATTACTTCTTTTTGTTTGCATTGTGTATGTTTTGTATGTTTTATGGATTTTTCTTTTTTTTAATTATTTTCTGTGGAATACATTTTATTGTATGTTATTTGAAATTAATTTTAAAGTACCTCTACTATTTTTTCAAAAATTGCCATTGGATCTTTTATATCCACTTGTGCTACCATCAGCTGAGGCAGAGTTATTCATTTGTTCATTGATTTCCGTTTAATAACCCGTAAATGGACTGGTTGACAGATCTTTTTCAGCCGTGACCTGCACACCATGATGCAAGACACACACACACAAAAAAGTTATACATAGACTAAAGAATACAAAGATGTGTACATATCACAGTAAGAAAGTGGAGAAGTGCATTTACATGTTTCCAGTTAAAATGCAAGTGATATTATTTACAGTATGCTAAATTAAGGTAGGCATTCAATCATTGGTCATTTTTTAAAAGCTATGACTATCCCATCAGCTGTAAGGTCTTACCACTGACTCAAGTGTCTGTTGCTGCCTTACTTCTGCATGTAGCTGATTCTAAACAGCTTGATCTAGCCTAGAGATGGCTGTTTCCCCTGTGGAGGTCTAATGAGGGTAATGCTGTCTTCTTGGTGAAATCCAAGTGTGTAGTTAGGCTGCTTGATCTGTAATTATGTAAGATGGGTCTTTGGTTTAACATTTCATTAGAAGGATACTTATCATAAGGATGGCACACTTGGGATAGTAATAGCCACCTTTCCCCTTCCATGTTGTACTGCTGTGTCAGTATGGGAAACATGAACTCAGGTACCTGTTGTAGGGACAGAACCCACTTTCCAGAAAAGCAGGTGTTTTATATTTTGAGTCATTGACCCTGACTGCAGCTACTGACAGTTATTACATTTCTGGTCACTGTCTGTGTGGAGTCAGCATTTCCTCCCCATTTCTATATGGGTTTTCTTCAGGTTCTACAATTTCGCTTAGTATCCCAAAAACATGGTGGATGATTGGCTATTCCAAATTCTTCCCTGACTATTTCTCTCTCTCTCTCTCTCTCTTTGTATACATATATATGCATTTATATCCGATACATAGCTGGGGTGGGATGAAGAGGGTGGCTGATACAGGTGTAAGGTGTTATGGGGTATGATTGGCAGGTGCCAATGAGGTGGTAATGCAGTACTGTGTTTTCAGTAATGGCTGATGCACTGAAGTGCTTTATGCGTGATATTACTACATCAGGGGCAGGGGTAGGTTTGGGGTTAGCACACGTGGGGGCGAATTCTAACTTTGCCAAACCCCAGCTTGGTTAATTAACTTAAGAAAAACCTTTTCCTTCTTCTTCTTCTTTCGGCTTTTCCCGGTTAGGGGTTGTCACAGCGGATCACCTTGTCCGCTCATGATTGGCAGTGGAGATTTACGGTGTCGAGTTGCCAGTCCGGCACCCAACCTTGCACAGAAGGCACACACACACTCACACCTAGGGCCAATTTAGAGTGACTAATCCACCTGCAGCATGTCTTTGGGATGTGGGAGGAAACCGGAGCACCCGGAGGAAACCTACACGACCGCAGGGAGGACATGCAGACTCCGCACAGAAGGCACCCCAGCCGAGGATTGAACCAAAGAATAACCTTTACCTAAAAGTGCTATTTAATCAAGACACTCTGAGTCAGAGCACAGACAACACTAAACCTGTCCACTGACCCAGCCCTAACTCTTAACCACAAACACCAAATGCCCCCCCACACATATACACATATTCCAACTCACATGCATGACACTAAAAGTGTCTCCTTACTTAACCCTAATTCTAACACACACACACACACACACACACACACACACACACACACACACACACACACACACACACACACACACACACACTGCCAACACAGATGTTTGCAAAAAAGAATCTGCAATTCACTTTATTGTACAAATGAATGTTAAAGTCAACTGCCACCATATGTAAAACATGTCCACTACTGCCTGATGACTGCTTAGTATCCTTCTGGGCCCACATTATCTATGAAAAGAACCCTAGCTGTTAGTTTCTTCCAAACTGTTGCTTCTCTGGGTGTTGTGCAAAAGGGTCATTGAGGTGACTGGACCTGTATACCAAATGTCAGATGTGTTAACATTTTCTCCATATTTCCACACTGGCCATTACTTCAAGCCCAAAAAATACCTATCCTTGAAACAATGAATTCATAAAGGTCAGTTCAGCATCTTTGATGCCATTGAAGTGCTATGCCAGATCCTGCAAATGGGGTAGAGATTTTGTAGGCGTTATAGCAGACTCATACATGAGGCTTTCTGCAGTGGATGTAGCTGTTGACTGGGAGGATAACTTGGCCTTGATCAGGCCACCTAGTGACAGGTTTAACATCTGGTGCATTTAATCAGAGATATCTCTGAAAATTCACCATGTGAGAGACCGAATTGAAAACCTCAAAGAAAATTGGAGAATGCATACAAGTCCTCCTGAAGCCAATCCACCAGTCAAACTCCTTATCAGGGGGTAGGTCATTAGTCTCTGTGTTATTTAGTCCTTCTTAGGAGGAGTTGCCAAAACTAGAGAATCTTTTTGGGAGACTCTGACCAGAAGCTGCAGTCCCTGAGCGGGCACAGAACATAGTCTACAGTTTTAAGGGACTGGAACACTATGCCATTCATGTGGAAGCCACATAATCTTCTCAGCTGTGTCTCATCTCTTTTTGCAACATTTATTCTAGAATTAACAGTTTTGCCACATTGTTGGGGCACAGGCTGTCATAATTTTTGCCCCTCAGTGTCTGTGCCCCCTTCTTCCTAGTATTAGCAGTTTTACTACTTTGCAGAGGCTCTGGCTGCTACAATGTGCATCTTTGCCTTCCTTCTGACATTGACAGTATTGTCACCTTGGCTGGCAAAGGTTGTAGTGATGTATGCCTTCATCTCTTTACACTGCCTTTCTTCATGCTGTGCTCCCTCAACTCCCGTTATTGTACCTTCGTTCCCCTAAGCACCATTCCTTCAGTGTACTCTTAAGTGGATCATTGGAGTGAATATAACAAAGAACTATTTCTCACTACTGCACTCATTTCAAATTACATTGTACTGAGTTTATACTGACAAACGTGAGTCTAACGATGAATCTAAGAATCGTACATCTGCCAGTACTGTAACCCAGACTGGCAAGCGTACAGTACAGTAGTGTCTGTGAATCTGACTACTTGTTAAATAGTTGAAAGTTGCCAAAGAAAGAAAGAAAAACACGCACACATATAAATATTGCACACT
The DNA here is from genome assembly GCF_019279795.1 of Protopterus annectens. Lineage (NCBI taxonomy): Eukaryota > Metazoa > Chordata > Ceratodontiformes > Protopteridae > Protopterus > Protopterus annectens. Next base: position 344,402,737 of record NC_056751.1, on the reverse strand, counting down.
AGGTTGGTGTGTCTATGTATGTATATCTTTCCCTCCAGTATAAATGATAGTGTATAACATATACATAAATATTGACATGTGTGTGTGTGTGTGTGTGTGTGTGTGTGTGTGTGTGTGTGTGTGTGTGTATATATATATATATATATATATATATATATATATATATATATGTGTGTGTGTGTGTATATATATGTATACACACACACATATGCATATTACACAGAGCATGGAATACATATTTTATATATATATATATATATATATATATATATATATATATATATACACAAAAAATATGTATATATGTATGTGTGTATGTTTATGTATGTATTGCATAATTTATCATTTGTACTGGAGGGAAAGAGAAAATGCTATGAAGTAATAACTAATGAGAAATAGACGTGCTGGCTACATCTGCATGAAGGCCAGTTTTATACTTTTAATTACTCTGTTGCCACCAATGGCAATAGTTAAAAAAATTCCCACAGTCTAAGAGCAGTCATAAGGTATAAGGAATCATTCATTTAAACCTGTATGGTAGATGGTACAATGTTGCAACTACAGAGCACACACACACACACACACACACACACACACACACACACACACACACACACACACAGCATGTAATGGTTTATTGACTTTTACAGGAAATCCTTTGTTATACTGACAAGGTGAAATGCATATCAAAACATGCTTCACAGCCATTGTGGGGACCACAAAACAGAAACATTTTCTGAAGATCCCATGAAAACATTTAATTGCCATGGCAGCATGCCAAGCTGTAAAAAGTGTAGTCACACTATATCCTAAGAAATACTTGGATGACTTTGTGCCACAATTACATAGGGTCATGCACTACTGATTTATTGTCATTTTAAGGTAGGATCTTCAAAGGAAAACTGGATGTACTGGGAATATTTTCTAAAATCCTTTGATGCTCAGCATGACTTGAGTCACAAATTTGCATGTGCGTCATATGGCTGTTTCATTTGAGTCAGCTGTACAATACAGCCCCAATCAGTGAATAGGAAAGAGGCCTGAACAGTTCCAAATCACCAGTTGAGTGCTCTGAAGGAATCCTGTGGCTGGAGGGGGAAGACCAAAACCTGCATGTAGTGACTGCTTTCTATGTTCTATCTTTTGGAATGTTATAATAAACAGGACATTCTAGAGGGCTGCAGTAGTCCACTACTTTTTAAAACATTTTGTATTTATTAACTTAAAATTAACAGAATAATAAAACCTACATTAGACAGGCTGTAGGTGTAAGCAAGTCTTTAAAAATCTGTTACAAAGCTACATTAACTAAAAAGAAGATTATATCCTGATATGCTTAACACAATATCTAAAGCGAATAATTGTTAAATTAGCTTTATAAAACACTGCCCATGTTTTTTTACTTTAAATATCCCCAAAAAGCTTTATAAGGCACTGCACAGGTTGTTTACGTTTAAGTAATGCTGTTAAAATAAATGTCAGCACAGCAAAATATCTGTTAGACTTAACCAGAAAACAGGAAGATATGATGATAACTTTTATTCATTCCTCAGTGCATGAGTTCGCATCTGACTAGGCCGTTACTCCTGCTCATGGTTACCAACAAACTCTCTAATTTTGAATACACTAACAAGAGTGTAATGAAGTGTAAAAGTGAACAAAGAAATTCTAAACATCAAGGGATAGAATATAAGTTCTAGTAGAAGAGGATTTATTGGCTTGAATAATAGTATTTTAATGAGTAAACACTTATATGAACGCTTTAGTCTGAGACCTGCAGTCAACCGCATCTAGTCGCAAAAGCAGCAAATGAGATCTTAGGGACGTTAGGCATAGTGCATTATGGGTAGGAAAGGAGCTTGAGAATTTGTCTATTGTTAGTAGGTCTTTCCTACGTCGTCATTTCAACGGTATTTTTACCTTCCAGTTTCTTGCTGGTTAATCTGTTTTCAAAAAAAAAACTAATTTTTTTTTATTACTCCTTCTTCCACTGTTTGTTGCTGTCATTACTGTTATTAATTTACTTTACTATGTCTGAAAAGATATTCATGAAATGGGAGAGATTCCTCCGGCAGCAACTTCCCTCCCTCCGACCCCAATAGTGGACCTCACTTTGGAGCTGGAGGCGTCCTTGTGGCCCTCGGTGCACTAGGCATCAGACTCTTCTCAGGCTAGTGGCTGTGCCATGGAGGAGGGCATTCTTGGTTCCACGCCGATTTTTTTCTATGGCACCCTCCAGGAATCCTCCCTCCCTTATGCTCCACAGCTCTCTTGAGACTCCTGGTCTGGGGGTTGGCTGATCATCGCAGGGTGTGACCCTGGTTCTGAGGTTGTCGTGCTCTGTTCTGGGCTCCCTTTACTCTTTGGGTGCTCCGGCCTTCCAGGCCATGGAGAGGGCGCTTACCTCTGCTGGCAGACCCCCCCATGTCTGAGTCCTCTCCCCCCTCTGTGCTGTAACTGTCACAAGCCACAACCACCGGACACCGGGCAAAAGTTCCTCCCCCTCAGGAGACCCCCCCTTTGCAATCTTCCCCAGAACTCCCCACTGAGGAAGTACCTCGCAAGGTTTTGTGCAATTGGAGGCACATGGACTCCACTGAGGAGTCTTTGACTGAAGATATGGACTTTGGTGATGGGGAAGGGTCCCCACGGTCACCCTCTGATGAGGGTCCTTTGGTGACATCCTCGAGATCCTAAGACAGAGGGGTGACTGGAAGTCCTCCAATCCTTGCTCAGAGGAATCTGTATTCCTGCAGGTCTTTTGTGCCTGGCCCCCTACCTCCTGGGTTACCTCGCTGGCTGATGCTGTTGTCCAGCTCATCATCCAGCATGCATGGAAGGCTCCTGACACCCTGGAAGCTATATCGCGGAGGCCTGATAAGATCTTACCTCCCCTGGCTGAGCACCCCCATTGGTCAAAAGGTCTTCCAAGTAGATACCATGGTGGTGGCAGCTGCAACCAAGAAAGACTTGGCAGAAGATAGCCAGACTGTCCATCCACCCAACAAAGAGTCCCTGGCGATAGACCGACTCGGGAAGCATGTGTTTGCTTCATTGACCTTCGCCATAAGGTCCTTGAACTATTTGGCACACTTTACAAGGCTCCAGAGGGATCTTATCAACCAGCTCTCTGAACCCTTGGCAGGAGCTGTTTCTGATGAGGTCCATGATAACGTAGCTTCTCAGATAACGACCCTAGAATTCATATCCAATTCTTCCATGCATCTTATTTCACACACAACGGAAGGAGCGGATAGAGCGGTAGGCACAGGTATAGTCATGAGACGACATGCCTGGATGTGACTTTGCAGACTCCTTTAAGGCTTTCTTTATGAACGCCCCCATTGGGCCACTTCTTTCTTTGGCCATAAAGTTGAAGATATGCTGGCAAGGAGCGAACAGGATGGCAAGACCCTATCTGCTGTTGGTGTCAGACACTCCACTCCTCAATGATTCTAATCCAGAAATCCGAGGAGCGGGAAGATGTGGCACATAAAAATCACAGAGCTCTTTCCGTGACACACGTGCCGTGGTCTCCCCTAGAGGCAGAGGGGGAAACTCCAATGGAAGATGCTCATTTTGGGGCATAGGAGGTCCGCAAAACCAGGGTTACATAGATTCTTTTTCTGAGCAACCCTACCAGCGCTCCTGAAGCATTGCCCGACTGCTCACCTCTGGAAGTGATCGGGAGTCATTTTTCCCTTGTACCCTATTGCCTGGTGAAACATAACCACCAATTCTTGGGTACAACGGATAATATCCAGAGGCTATCGCATCCCCTTCCATCTCTGTAATAACCTCATCCAGAGACTTACCCTACGTTCCACAAAGTCAAAGGGAAGCAGCAGTACACAAAATCCGAAAGCTGCTACAAAAAAAGTCATCCAAATGGTCCCCCCTTACCAGATAGGATCTGGTTTTTATTCAAGGTTCTTTTTGGTGCCAAAAAAGACAAGGGAACTGGAGATCAATTCTAGATCTCAGCACACTGAACAAATTTGTAAAAATAGAGAAATTCAGGATGGTCACTGTTCAGTCTATCCTTCCTCTTCTGGAAGAAGATTGGATGTGCTCTGTAGATTTTCAAGATGCGTATTACCATATAAAAATGGACAAGTGCTCAAGAAGATAACTCCGCTTCTGCATAAGAGACAGTCACTACCAAGATCGAGCACTGCCCTTCGGTCTCTCCACAGCCCCCAGAGTATTCACCAAATGATTGGCACTGGTCATTGCTCACCTGCGACTTCAAGGATTCCAGGTATTTCCATACCTCGACGACTAGCTCCTCACCACCTCCACCAAGCGTCTACTGGAAGAAGCCCTAGACTGCACTCTCCTCACAGCACAACACTTGAGAATCACTATAAACTGAGAGAAGTCCAACACAACCCCAGCACAGTCTTTAGAATTCATTGGGGTACTGTTGGACACGAGGAATTGCACAGCATCTCTTCCGGATCAGTCTTCAAAGAATAAGACAACAGGTTCAGCTGCTGCTCTGTCACCACAAATCATCTGCTCGGTAAATACTCCAGCTCTTTGGGTCAATGGCAGGCTCGATCACCATTTTTCCTGTGGTCAGGTTCCACATGAGACTTTTCCAGTGGTTGCTCCTCACTCAGTGGTTACTCTCTACAACACCCTTTGTCCTTTCAGATGAGTGTAACTCAGAGATGCAAGCAAGATTTGCTTTGGTGGACATCTTGAAACCCCCAACAATGGTCTTACCCCTTCAGCCCCCATCAACCGAAAGCCATAGTGACCACAGACACCTTCCTGATGGGGTGGGGGATATGTCAGGGAAACTTGGTCCAAGGCACCTGGTTGGAAACAGAGGCCCTTTTGTATATCAATTTCCTGGAACTGAGGGCGGTGCTACTAGCATTGCAAGAACTCCATTCCGTCCTTTCATCAGGGACTATTGGGATCCAATCAGACAACATGTCAGTAGTCTGGTACATAAACAAGCAAGGGGGCACCAGAACTTATCTGTTATGCCGAGAGGCCTTTAGAATATGGCAATGGGCGATGGCTTCCAACCGGTTTCTAATTGCAACGCACATTCCCGGGAGCTCCAACATGATAGCGGACAAGTTGAGTAGGTGCATTCTACAACCTCATGAGTGGTCCCTCAACCCTGTGATAGCGGCAAGAATTTTCAACCACTGCGACCTTTTTGTCTCCCCAACCAACTACAAGTGCAGCAACTATCTTGCCCTGATCCCCCCTCAGGGACAGTCGCAGAGAAATGCTCTAGTCCACGCTTGGCCCTCAGGTCTATATTATGCTTATCCTCCTGTCCCCCTTATCTCCCAATTTCTGAAGAAAGCATGGCAGTTGAAAAGCAAAGTGATCCTCATTGCTCCATATTGGCCTCGACAAGTTTGGTTCCCCTACCTCTGGCCTCACCTGCTAGATTGACCATGGATCCTCAATCCATCCCCAACGTTGATCTCCTATCCGCAGGGTCTGACTCACCCCAAACTAACAACCCTGAAGCTGACAGCTTGGTTTCTCCTCTTCCTATGTTTGCCAGGCAAGATAACCTCTCGTCCTCAGTGTGCAATATTCTCATCGCATCTCATAAATCATCCACCAGACTAACCTATCTCAGTAAATGGAAAAAGTTTTCAGTACGGGCAGCGAATAAAGAATTAGACCTCTTGTCAGCCCCAGTTTCGGTGGTTTTAGATTACTTATCACATCTTTTCCAATCTGGGGTGTCAGCCTCTACTTTTTATGTTTATTTAGCTGCCATTTCAAATTTCCACATTAGTTTTCAGGATTCTTCACTCTTGTCACATAGACTCTGTAAGACTTTCTTGAAGGGTGTTCTTCACCTAAAACCTCCCTTTAGAGAACCAGTACAACCTTGGGATTTCGCCTTGGTTCTGCAAGCCCTAACAGCTCCCCCCTTTGAACCTGCATCTTCATGTGATTTAAAGTACCTCTCTTGGAAATTTCTGGTTGCAATCACATTGGCCAAATGTTTGTCAGAACTTCAAGCCTTATGCATCAAATGTCCCTACCTTATTTTCCATAAGGATAGAGTATCACTGAGAACTAATTCTTCCTTTTAACTGAAAGTAGTGTCAGAGTGGTCTATCAACCAGTCTGTTGAACTCCCAGTATTTTTTCCTAGTCATTCTAACAAGAGAGAGTATTGCCTGCACTCCCTGGATGTTCATAGGCAAATACGATTTTATCTGGTCAGAACAAAATCTACCCGTAAATCAGACCAATTATTTCTGGCCTTTTGGTCATTCTGTCTCAAAAGTTACATTGGCGTCATGGTTGAGAAATTGCATTACCTTTATCTACAACAAGAACTATATCACCTTGCCTCACAGAGTGAAAGCACATTCTATAAGGTCTATGGCAACTTCAGCAGCCTTTCATGCTACTGCTTCTCTCAGTGATATTTGCTCAGCTGTGACTTGGGCCAAACCTCATACTTTTATCCTTCATTACAAATTGGATTTGGCCTCTGGAGGTAGAGCTTCTTTTGGCTCCATGGTGCTCAGGAATGTCCTTCCATGAGGGCCACCCAGGGTTACAGGTAGCTGGGGACACTGTCCCATCAGGAAGAAATGAATGAAGATTAACAATATCAGGTAAAGAAGTTATGTCTTACCATAACATTCCATCTGTGTTGTTGATCTTCGTTCATTCATTACTCCCCACCCTCCGTCCCCCTCCGGAGGTTCCTGGTTGATCTCATATACTCCTTTATCATAGGTCTGTTATAACCAGAGATAGCCACTACTTTTGTCTGTCAACTTGCAAACTGGATTTGAGGTAACAGGGAGCAGAGCATTCTGGGTAGGATCTTGGCTCGAGAGTTTTTGGCTGATGCAAGCTTGATATAAGGCCGGCTCGGTTCCGAGGTCGGAACCAATAACCCATCTGTAATGAATGAACGAAGATCAACAACACAGATGGAACATTATGGTAAGACATAACTTCTTTTTATGGCGATTCCCTAATCTCGTGTGTGTGTGTGTGTGTGTGTGTGTGTGTGTGTGTGTGTATATATATATATATATATATATATATATATGTATATATATATATATATATATATATATATATATGTATATATAATATGTTTATATATACATATATATGTGTGTGTGTATACACACACACACACACATCTATATATATATATATATATATATATATATATATATATATATATATATATATACTTATATATATACTTATGTGTATATATATATATATATATATATATATATATATATGGATCTACTTCACTAGATCAAACTTTTAAATGTTCGAAGCTCATATAGCCAAGACCATAACATTGAACATTTAAAAGCTCAAACATTGAATTAAAACAAAAAAAAAGTAAAAAAAAAAAAAAACTAAACGTGTGTAGCTGGGGGGGCAACTCTGAGATTGCACTACATTGCGGAAAAGGGAAATCTTCTCATTCTAAGCTGTACGGGGATCTCCATTCAGTCCGTTCGAACATTTAAAAGTTCAATTATATGGTCTCGGCCATATGAGCTTTGAACTTTTAAAAGTTCGATCAATTGAAGGGGACCCATATGTGTGCGTGTGTGTTTATATAATATATATATACATATATATATATATATGTATATATATATGTATATATATATATATATATGTGTATGTATATATAATATATATATACATATGGGTCTACTTTGTATGATAGAAAACACATTTCACTGAAACCTCATTTCACTGAAAATGAATTCCCTGAGCACAATTCACTGAAAGCTCACTTCGCTGAAAACTCATTTTGTCTAAACAGGTATATGCCCTGTTCCCCACTGTAGTGCTGTCCTGGAGTTAGTATGTGTGTGAGTGTGTGTTTGTGTGTGTGTATATATATATATATATATATATATATATATATATATATATATATATATATATATATATATAGTTGGGGTGGGAGGGCATAGCCCCCCACCTATTTTAACTATAGAATCCATAGACATAGATTCTTACAAGTCAAATGAATAACTTTCCAGAAAAAAATATATACCCAAACTATGTGGGGAGGGCTGTGCCTCCCCACCCCCCCCTAACTATATATGCTAATTCCAGGATGGCACTACAGCGAGGAACAGGGCATATACCTGTTTAGAGGAAATGAGTTTCAGTCAAATGAGTTTTCAGTGAAGTGTTCTTTCAGTGAATTGTGCTCAGGGAATTCATTTTCAGTGAAATGAGGCTTTGAAATGTTTTTCAGTGAAGTGTTTTCTATCAAAGTAGACTCGTGTGTGTGTGTATGTGTATATATATATATATATATATATATATGTATATATATATATATATATATATGTACAGTGTGTGTGTGTGTGTGTATATATATATATATATATATATATATATATATATATATATATATATATATATAGAGAGAGAGATAGATAGATGGTCTTCATACACAAACAGATGCAGCAACCGAGAGAGGGTGCACGGAACGAGCCTCAAAACCACTTCAAGATGAAACTCCAGCTCTCCAAAAATCACCATTCAGACACTGATGGCCAATTGTAGATGTTCTGCAATAATTCCATAAAATGGTGGATAAAGTGAATTATTCAAAAAATTGTCCCCACAGGAGCCCCAAACGCCACAAATAATGTATTTTATATATAGAAGTATTCCAACTAACACGGCAGTTTGGCTGAAACAAAACTCTGCAAACTGGTTTTGCCCACAGTGCAAACTGGGTTCCTCAAACAAGCTGCTTAATAAAGAAGTGCAAACTGGGTTCCTCAAACAAGCTGCTTTAATAAAGAGTCAGAATGTAAAGCAACAGGATCCACTAGCAAATAACAGCAATAATCATTATTCTTGTAAACATTTAGTTATTGAATAATAATACAATATCCTAGATAATCCTCACTAAAGGTCCTATCTACCAATATTAATTTAAGCCAGGTTTAAACATAGCACCTAAGTTAACTGTCCATAATTTTTCTTTCCTATTAAGAATCTTATGTTTAGATAAAACAGACAAATGATCCCCAACCACCACTTCGCTGCCTACAAAAATGAAATGTGCAGATGCATGTTCATGTATGTTTATAAAGGGCACTCCTATGGCGTCTGCAATTAATATCACTAAGGTGTATAGCTATATGTTGTTTCAAGGGTCTAGAAGTTTGCCCTACATAAAATGCTCCACTTTGGCATATAGCCACGTAGTCTACCCAATCTGTACTACATGCAAGAAAATGCCTAATGTGTGATACACCTTCGAAGTATTAACAGCCGTGAATGATTTAGTTTTCGATAGAAGCGTACAATGGACACAATGTCCACAATAAGTACTGACCATTAATGGCGTATCACTGAAAACAATCTTTTTGTTATATCTCTTATTAAACCAGGAAAACTGTTCACCCATATTCTTACCATGTCTGAAACTAAAGTGACAGTGTTCATCAAGGCATTGTTCAAAAAAAGAATCAGTTTTTCATATATACCAAAACTTGTTAATAATCTCACAAATCTTGAAAGTATTCATTACATGTGCTGTAATCAGCCTTGATGAATAATTGTTAGTATTAACCCTATTTATTTGTCTATCAACTAGCAACTTATCCCTGTCTTTAATAGAACCCTCATTCTTCTCCCTTCTTACCAAAGTACGATTATAGCCTCTATTTACAAACCTAGCTTCCATCTTCTCAGCTTCACATTCAGACTCATTCAAAGAACTACAAATTTTCCTTAACCTCACTCCCTAACCACCTTGGGAATATTCTGAATGGTATGACTAGGATGGCAACTACTGGCCTCCAATAATGAATTTTTGGTAAAGGGTTTTCGATATAAACTTGTGGCTATGGTACCATCCAGCAACTTGGTTATAATAACTATTAAATAGTTCAGTCTTTCTTGAAAAGTACAAGCCATGCATGTTATTGTTAAGATATTCAACAAATGCATGCCACATGTTCACAGTCCGAGACAAAACGGACCAACAGTCATCAAGAAATCTATGCCACATAATGAAATACTGCTTAAATGGGTTGTTGTCATGATAAATCGAATATAACTCTGCATAACCCATAAATAAATCAGCAAAGATGGGGGCAAATGTTGCCCCCATTACCCTACCCTTAATCTGAAGAAAACCTTAATCTTAAAACCAAAAAACATTATGTTCCAAGACAATGCCGAACAGTTTCAACAAAAATTCAATATGTGATTCAGAGTATATATTAGAACAACACAATCAATGCCTAACAGCCAGTATACTGCCTTCAGGTGAGAAACTGGTATAAAGTGATTGTACATCCAAGGTGCACATATATGAACTATTGGATATCTATATCGTTCATTAACCTTAAAAATTCAGTGGTGTGTTTAATTCTTGCCCTCACAAAACTTAATAAAGGTTTAAGTTGATTTTCCAAATATGCCGACAATGATTCCATAAGGGAACCCCACCCAGACACTATAGGTATACCAGGTGTGTTCTCCAAAGATTTATGTGTTTTGGGAAGTAAGTAAAAAATTGTGGTCTTGGCTTTTCCACAATCAACTCTTATAAGATGGCATCAGTAATTAACCCATCTTTATCAGGCTGATTCAAAAACTGATTGATGTTCCTTTTAAAATTTACCCCAGGATCAATAGTTAACTTGCAGTAAGATGTATGATCCCACAATTGTCTAATTACCTCTCTATCATAGTGTTTGGAATCCCACATTACTGTTGCTACACCCTTATCAGCTGACAGAATAACAGTATAGTTATTTTCTACCAAACCTCTCAATGCTTTTTTTTTTCACTTCTGGTTAAATTATTACCATAATTTTTTAAAATATTATTGTTATTGATATGCAATTCACACATTACTTGTTCAAAAACTTTTACAGCTGGGTGGTATGGGGGCTGAAAGGAGGATTTCTTAAACCTAAAAGTGGCAGAAACTGCATCAGAATTATTTTCATTCTGACCGTCATAGTACTTGAAGTTTAATAACATTTTTTAATATCCAATACAGTAGTGAATTCAGAAACCTAAAAAGATGGGACAAATCCCAAACCTTTATTCGATACTTTAATTACTGTGTTAGACAAATCAACCAAAGATCAACCACCAAATTATCGACTTTCTTGGATCAGCCACATTTGGGCCAATGTCCTGAACCTTTCCTCGATGTTTGTTCTTATGTTTCCATCCACCTTTTCTAAAGGGCCTCCCCCCATTTCTTGCTCTCTTGTTATTCAGTGAAATCATGTCAACCAGGTCACCACCCTCTGGTTAAGTATCAATATTCAAATAACTCAAAAATTCAGAAGTAGTAGAGTCAGCATTATCAGCCATGGTAGTAAGGATGGATCTACCTCTTTTACATTTAACCCTTGAATTCTTTTTATTATCAATGGCAAAGCGAACCCTACATTTGGCTGCTTTCTAAGAGTATGGTATATTACCCTGGTAGTCATTTTTGTCCCTATTAAACTTTTTTAGTTTGCGTGTTATCAGATCAACTTCATAGTCCTTAACCTCCTTCAAATGCCTAGAATGTCTTTCCATATATTTGTTTCTTTTAACAAATTTCTGCACAGCCTCAACATTTTGATCCAGTCTTGTATTAATAGTAATTAGTTCATAAAAAAAATGAGTTCTAGGAACATCTTTGATATAGTCTGTTGTATATCTCTCCATTTTTTTCATCAACGTGGGGTCATCTTTTCCTTTGCTTACATGGTCTCACGCATGTACAGAATGGTGCACAGGCCAAAAAACTCAGTAATTCAAACAAAAAAGACCAGCACCTTCCATCAGTTCTCCAACAAAAAAACTTTAGTATCACATATAAATGATATTCTGATAAATACATCTATAAACTGGAATTAGTGTTAAGCATACCTGTTTCGGCTATAAGCCTTCATCAGTGCAACATAACACTGCCATTCAACAAAATGTAAATACAGTTCCCTTAACACTTATTGGCTATCACAACTGCCCATTAAGACCTGGTGCAAATAAAGCCCGTAGCTTTATGATACGCATGCGTTCCTTAGGATTTAACAATGAATGCCATCCTACTTTATTACTAGTTTGGAAACAAACTCGATCAATGATAGTAAACATAAATCATGCTGAAACATGTTTCAAAGTACTACTCTTTGTCCATGTTTATATATAAACATTGGAATATTTTGTTGATGGATGGTAGGCTTACGGAACGTATACCCTCCAAATGCCTCTTTTCTTACAGAAAAGGATAAATGATGGTCAGCTGGTTTAATCATTATAAAAACATTTACAACGGGTAAGGAGACACATTAGTCTAACTTGGTTGGACAAAGAGTGGTGAGCTGTTATCCTTGTGGACACTAATTTTTGTAGATTTGTTAATAAGGATAGATGTTTCACTTTGAAAAATAGTTCTACAGTATTTGACATTTTAGTATATGGGAATTGTAATACTGATTGGCTGGTTTTCTGGCAACTTGTTCTTGCTCAGCATTCTATGTGGTGCATACCTCACATCCATTTAAATTAAGAATGTTTGAACATTTGAGTGAAATCCGGTGTGCAAAATCCACGAATGCTCTATGTAAACATACAAAAATGTTGCCAGTGTTGGACCCTCTCCTATTTGAAATCTATTTCTCAGACCTTCATGCCAATACTCCTAGTCTGTGGCTATCTAGGTTTGCAGATGACTATAAATTGGGTGATATTCAATCTTCTGTGGACTCTCAGTTACTCAAACCTGGTTTAGAACATGTTAAAAGTTGGTACAATGACAGTGGTCTCAAGTGTGAAAAAAGTTGCGTAGTTGATCTGGGTAAAAAAAAATATTTTCACATACCATATAGGTGTCTTGTTGAAACTTCCTTTTTATTTGACCAACATGTCTCCACAGAATTTCTGAAATTCTTCTGTCTAGTTCATGTAATTTCAAAAGCCATTTCCAGTGGACACAAAGAAGGCTTAATTCTCTTTTATTCATATCTAATCAGGCCCATTATTAAATACACAGAATATATCTGTGTCCTTGTCTTTTCTGGTAAGACTCGAGGCCTGCAAAAACTACACGCACAGTGTTGGTGACTCCCTACTAGTGAGGAAAGTAATCCTTTTTATCTGTGAATTTCTTCAACTGATAGAGCTGCTCTCTGTTTTACCTGTTCCATTTAGTTTTCTGTTTTGAGAAATCTGCTTGGTCTGGTGATTTTTGTTCTCTGTGGCAGATAGACAGTTAAATTACCCAGACTGCTTGTTTCACATGCTTTTTTCATTGGTTAATTTATTTCTTGAGTGATACGTGAATACACAGAGCTTATCTGTGGCTTTGTGTTTTCTGATGGAACTCCAGGCTTACTAAAACTACAGGCACTGCTGATGACTCCCTGCTGGTTATTTTCCTCACCCACCCTCCCATTTCTTGAGCTGCTTTTTAAACTTAGTGATTTTTAAGCTGCCCACCCTTACTGTAAATTGAGCTATATAAGCTCCTCCCTTTCTATACTGCTGTTGATATCTTGAATTATTTGTTTGCCTTTTCTTGTGCTTGTTTTGGAGAAAAAAAGTGCATTTTGCCTCTCATTGTATGTTCTACTGATTTACTTGCTCTGAAATCATTATCTAGCTAGCTGGATGGAGTAGTGTATTTTTACACTCTAGCAAGCTCTTTTCTGTGTTGTTACATCAAGAGGACAGAGTATTTTCCATCTAGTTGCAGGGGGTGGGTAGCCTGGTTTGTATACGTTGGGGACGCACACTAGAGATTCCTGCATGTATTTGTTGTATTAGCCAGATGACTTATAAATCACCTTACCTTGTTTTAATTGTCTTTATAAATTCTGCACTATTGAGTGGCTCTTTTCTACAAAGCTAAGTACTTACATTGAGTGGTCACACTTTCAAAACCTGTTTAAAGTACACTGCTGTTATATTGAATTACTTATTGCGTTTCCTTAATTTTAAGTTTGTTTGTGGTAGCATTTCACTCTGGACACCCTTTTTCTGTGTTTTTACAGCAGAAAGACTGGGATTATTCATAGAGGCAGTAGGTGTTGAGCAACAATTACGCATTAGTTAGGACTATTTAGGCTTTCCTTACCTTACTTTATTATGGCACCCAGGACTGTTGCTGCTCAGAGAGCATCTAATTTGGGTGCTGGGCAGCATTACTGGTTAGCTTAGTTGCAGATTGCACCAGGTAAACACCCTTCCCTCCCCCAGTTACAAACACCCTCCACTCCTATTCCTTGCAAGTACACATTAGGACCTGCACCCATGGATGGGCACTTTCCTTCTATCTCTGCATCTAGCTTGGTGGACATGGACATCTGAGGCAGTGTAGTAATTGCCTTATGTAGACTGACAACCACTTAATTCTCAAACAAATACAGTGTGTGAGAGATGTAGTTACACATTGACAGTGGATGCTAGATTGTAACATACAGACACAAAAAGCAACAGGCTGTCTGACTCTCACACATCACTCACTACACCACAAAGGACCGGACATATAGACCGACATATGCAGATGTGCTCGCATGTAATTTATTCAAACCTCAAAGGCCTGTGAGATGCAGTCCTCAGAAACTCTTACTGCACCCAAACAGGACAATTCCCATCATTACACATAATGCCATATCGCATTGTGTCTCACCTACCAAGCCCATAAGGTGAAACACTCCACATCCTAATATTTTGGTCATAGGAGACTTAATTGTGAGCCATACTGATGTCCCTCTTATCAGGCTAGATAAGGAGATGGCTACAGTTAGTTGCCTATCGGGGCCAGGATACCACTGTGACTCACTCATAGTCCATGTGGGTTTGAATGACTTGAGATATACCTCCATGGAGTATAGGAAGAGAGACATGATTGAGCTGTATGTGTCACAGACAGGTGTAAGCCTAGTAATGGGCAACATTCTACCACCTCCAATGATGGTGCCACAATACCAGCAGAAAATTATCCAATTTAACAATTGGCTTAGCTATTGCTGTCATTACAAAGGGGTCTGATACTTGTCATCCTGGGAGAACTTGGTTGGTAGGCCATACTGCTTTACCCAGAATGGTTTTCACCTGTCACCTCTAGGGTTTTGGATATTGGCGAAAACATTATCCACCCCATAGCGCCTTTTTAAGACATTGCCAAACAAACAAACCTTCCAACAAAACAGAAGCCTCTCAAGACATGCTAAAGGTGTTACTGCTCAGTGCTAAGAGTCTCAACATGAAATTGCAGTCCCTAGAAGCTGAGAAAATGCTGACATCTGTGCAGTTACTGAAACCTGGCTCAAAGCCATGAAAAGAACTCCGGCAGTGCATGGCTCTAATGCCTTTCATATGTTCTAACCATTCACTGAAAATGAAAGCGCAAAAGGCGGAGGTGTCTATATCTATATAAAGGATAAGCACACCTCAAAGCTGTTCAAACAATATGACGTGCCTGAACTACTCCATGTCCAGCTAACCGTGGGAAAAATCCATAACACTATTCTTACTAGTTAAAGGGCCCCCACCATGAACCAGGAAACCTATACATCATACCTGAAGTTACTAGAGTCACTCACCATCCAGCCCAATACCATACTCATGGGTGATTTTTACTACCCCTCCGTTAATCGTGAGTCATATATGACAATTATGCAGGCCCAAAGATAACTTCACTTTGTAAATTCAAATGCCCTGGAGCGTGTAGTCTGCACTCCTACTAGGGGAACAGTTATCCTAGATCTGGCATTCGCAAATATGGACGAGAGCTGCACCCCCCCCCCCATGTGATGCCCTCCATTGGTAAGATCAGATCAGAAAGTGGTCTTCCCTGAAATAAAGGTAAAATTAGTCCTCCCAACTAACCCCAAAACCTTAACAAGGTTCACCAAGGTAAATTATCCCCTATTAAAGGGCGGACAGCATAGCTAGTTTCCAAGCTCCCCAAATCCAGAAAACACAGAAACCTATTCAGAGTTGTACAGGATATTAGAAACCTTGTGTGTTGCCCCTTGGTACTTTAATTGAGGGCCCTGTCTGAAAAATTGGGGTCCATTCTGTCTTATAAACAACTGCATAGAAATGACAATTCCAGACTGAAATAAACCCAGATCAAACTGCAAAAACAGGCTATCCTGGTGGACCCTTGGTATTAATAGATTGTACAACAAAAGAAAGGAAATCTTGTCGAGCAGTAAGAGGGGATGTGCACAGCAGAGCACAAAGTCCCTCATTGGGCAGACAGCAGATTTGTATCCAGTATTTACTGCAAACCCACCTTCAGTAATTCTTACTTGCATTACGGGAAGTTTTCATCCTATAAGCAGAAGGTGGGGCTGGTGAAAGGATAGCTCATTTGATTGCCTCATATGGACTCCACTGATATGCTTTTTTTAACTGAGGCCAACAAACATAAGAGTATGTTTATGGGGAATAGATACCCTGTTCCCCTTTTGGATAAAATCATTAAAGAAGTATCAAACCATAGAACCTCTAAGTTCAACCCCCTACATGGAAACAGATTTGACAGTTCAGTCTCAGTAGCAATATCTGATGACAGAATGGACCCCAATTTTTGGGACAGGGCCCTCAAAGTACCAAGGGGCAACACACGAGGTTTCTAATATCATTCAAAGTAATGGGAACATTTTCAGAACTAACGTGAATGTCTTCAACAGTTTGGGGAAACAACCTGTTTTTGTCCACAAGTACGGAAAAAATGTAAAGAATATTTTGGAAAAAGCCTAACCACCCAATATGATAAAACCAGTGACAAAAAGGGTACCACCAAATATGGTAGATGTGTCTATTGTTCCTATATATTTAAAGGAGACAGTATAAATCTGGACAACATTTTGTCTGACAAAGTTCAGTTTTGTAGGGGCAATTGTAACATGAACAGAGTTGTATACTTAGCAAAATGTGAACCCTGTTCTACATTGGCAAGACTGAATGTACTCTCGAAAAGAGAATTTATGAACATTTATATGACATTAGAAGAAAAAAATTAAAAAAATGCCATGTACGAGCATTCCATGTCCTCATTTCCACGGTGGTACAGTGGTAGCATTGTTACCTCACAGCAAGAGGTTCTCCTGTTTGATTCTCGGCTTGGCTTGGGAGTGCCTTCTGTGTGGAGTCTGCATGTCTTCCCCACAGTTGGGTAGCGTTCGAAAGACATGCGTGCGTAAATGGGCATGCCTTCCTTGAAGGCTGGGCATCGAGTTGGCACCTCGGCATTTCGTAGAAAAAAAATCTACTGCCAATCATTAGCGGACCGGAGTTCCACTGTGGCGACACCTTACCAGGAAAAAGCCGAAAGACAAACCACAACAACAAGCATTCCATGTCCTGTGGTTGATTTTAAGAAGTTTTTTTGGGGGGATCTTGGACATTGTTGAGCCCAGTTTGAGGGGTGGTGCTTGGGAAACCAGCCCAGAATATAACGAATTTTACTGGCAGATCAGGTTGAACATCACCTGCAAACCAGGCATTAATGACCTAATAAAATAATCGACCTGGTCCTAAAACAGAGGGCTACTAAACTTTTTAATTATTTTTGTTTTATTTGATTTTCATTATTTTACCATTGTATACTATACGTTATTACTTTTTATCGCCTCTTTTTATTATTTCTTGATGTGTTTTATTGTACTACTGAGCCAGTTCACCCATTTTATGTGCCTGTGTCTTTAAATTGAGTTCACCTATTTACATGACATATTTGTATTTAAACCACATGAGTTAATAGTGTTTTGTTCTGATGAAGTCCCTTTGATTTGGGAATCATCCAAAACTGCTTGACAGCATTTATTTTTTTTTATTAAATTTGTTTTAGTTGATTCTGAGTTTTTTTTTCTTCTATCCAGTTGATTTATTTTGTGGTGGCAGTTGTGAATTGGTACATTCTGGCTTTCCTAGTCACAAGGTGTTCTCTCTCATTAGTCTAGACAAATGAGTCAGTGAACTAGTCAAGTCTCTGAAAGCAGACTTTGAGGTAAAAGCAGCTTCCAAAGCTAAGGATAATCATAAGACATTTTCAGTTATGTCCACAGTCTTAAAGGCAACACCCAACAATGTGCAGAATTAGGTGTAGATGGCATCACCTATACTCTGCTAGAAGATATAGCAAATCTACTGGCTGACAAATCCAGCTCAAATTTCACCTCCCCATAACTCTCGGTTCTCTGCCAAGAAATACCTTCCACTACTCCACCACCAATTATCACCAAAGAACGGTTGTCACTGTGCTCCCTAAAGCTTAAAACACTGCTTCATTGGAGTCTGATGATATTCCATGCTGCCTCTTAAACAGCTTAAATCAGGACTTATCAGGCTTATTAGGATCTCTGTTTAACCATAGCCTCTGGACTGGCTTTGTCCCAATAGAGTGGAAGATGGTAACATTTATCCGTCTGCGTAGGGGGGGGCATCTACTGACCTGGGAAATTACAGACCCATTGGTTTGCCTATTCTTGTATGTAGGGCCATGGAAAGAATAATCATGGACCTGACAAATGATATAGGAAGCCTCCAAACATTGGACCTGACCCAATTCTGCTGCATCAAGGGCAGGTCATGTCTACTGAATCTGGTAGATTTATTTGAGAAAGTCACTAAGGCCATGCATGGCAAAAAAACAGTACATTCCACCTACCTCGATCTGGCCAAGGTATTTGACACAGTTCTCCACTCAAGCATTATAAATAAACTCCCAAAACTGGGTGTAAATCCCTATATCACCAGATGGCTAGCCAGTTGGCTCATGGACAGGGCATGTGGTTAAAGTAAGTGAATCCAGATCCAGCAAGAGGCCAATTACTAGTGGTGTGTGACACTCCTGTTCAGAATATACTTCTGTGACGAAGTTAAAGCAAATGTGGAAGGCTTTTGGATGGCAAAGTTTGCCGATGACTGCAAGCTGGAGATAATCATTGAATCCTCCAGTGATGCAGATATCCTTCATGAGGGTGTAAGTCAGACAAATGATTGGTGCCATAACCATGGCCTAAGACTAAATGCAAACAAATGCATTATCAGACCCTTTGGGAAGTCAAATACCCCTACAAATTACAATATCACTAGCACACCCCAAATAGTAGACTCAGAGGTGAGTGATGTTACACAGATAGATAGTAGCCTGAACTTTGACCACCATGTGTCCACAGTGGTGAAGAAGTCCTTCTGTGTAGCACAACTTATAAGTAAAGGTATGGTATCCAGAGCCAAGGAAATTATAGTTCCACTACACTCAGCCCTCATTAGACCAATAATCGATTACAATGCACCATTTGGAGTGTACTTCACTAAGCACTTAGAGCAGCTAGAGCGACCTCAGAGGTTCCTCACAAAGAAAATATAAGGTGCAAACAACATGTCCTATGAGGATAGACTAAAAACCCTATCCCTTTATTCTGTACCCTACAGGCTGTTAAGGGGTGACCTATGCCTGACCTGCAAGGCATTCACAAATCCAGCCCTGATGGAGCTGCTACACGTCTGCAAGTCAAACAGCATGAGGGTCACCCAATCTAGAGATCTAAACATAGTCAGTAACTCAAAACATGCTGGAGAGACAGATATTTGTCAGGCAAGGAAAGTCTCACTCCAGACTACTCATGTACCGAAAGGGTTTGGTTCTCCTATATCTGCACCAATTATTGGAACAGTCCCAGAGAATTCCATAAATACATTTGTCTCAGGATTGCCCCTTCTTAAGAACAGGTTTCCTATTCACATTAAGCAGGGTCCTTCCCTGGCCCTCTTCAGATGCAATTTGGATCAATGGATAGGGAATTGCAAATTCTTTCCTGGGGTAGTGTCTTTATCCCTTGTGGACAGGGGCGATCTGTAACATCCTCAAGCCATAGGCACAAACCCATGCCACCCTCTTGCCTGTAGGACCCGTGTATTTGGTAAAATCGGTTCATATTGGCTAGGTTTGTAAGGGCTCTTAAGCTGTTTGCCTAGTAATCTGTTATGATCCTATAATGCACCTTTGATATGTATTTATCTACAAACATCACTCAGCTTGAGAGACCTTATAAATACACGGGTGAAATGATCAGTGTTTTTGTTGCCACAATGGAACAAGGGTTAGACATATTCTCTGGGACCGTTCCAGTAATTGGTGCAGATATAGGAGAACCAAACCCTTTCATTACATGAGTAGTCTAGACTGAGACTTTCCTTGCCTGACATAACACTCTGCCCCCAGATATTTTATCTAGTAGTAAAGTTCACAAGAAAAAGAAACGGAAGCTTTATTATACAACTGGTAGTCAGATTATAGCTGTATATAAGACTGATGTGTCTTTCTTGGCTAAGAGTGTTCTGCAGGCAGCTAATTCTGGTGGTTTTGTTCCCTAGTACTAGTTTTGCTAGAGACATTTCTGTTGCTTCAGAGAATGAGGAGGAATCTGATGAAGACAATGGTGATTTCATAGATGCCACTGAGTGGAATCACTGATTCTTTGGAAGGTGAACCTGAGCTTAAGTTCAAACGAGTATTCACTTTGTCTCTGATAATTGGTAGATTTAGTGTTCTTTTTGCTTGGGAACAGTTTGGAACTACGCCAGAGTTAGGCAAGGGTATATGATCTTCTAGAGGAAGAGATGTCCAAGTCTGTGGTTATCCCCTCAACCTTACTGGCTTTGGAAGATGCTTATAAAACTGCCTGCAGGACACCACTGTCTATTCCAGCATTCTCTAAAAAGGCTCAGAGAAAATCTAGGGTCTCCTCTGGTATGAGAGGTCTCTTCTTATTTGACTGCTGACCCAGCTTTGTTCTCCCCAGCTACCTGCTCATATAAAAAGTCCTTGGCTTCCTCTAACCAAACATCC
This sequence comes from Protopterus annectens, assembly GCF_019279795.1. Taxonomy (NCBI): domain Eukaryota; kingdom Metazoa; phylum Chordata; order Ceratodontiformes; family Protopteridae; genus Protopterus; species Protopterus annectens. Next base: position 344,381,892 of record NC_056751.1, on the reverse strand, counting down.
CCTGATAAAGAGGGAAAATGTTTAGATCTTCAGTGAAAAAGTCTCTCTTTCTGGTAATGTAGTCTTTAGAATGTTATGCTTTGAGAGATGTGCTTGAATTTACAGATATAGACAAGAGAAATGCTGCTTCATTCGTTGTATTAAGGTAGTATGCTTAGTTATGTAATCAGAATATCTCTGATTTAAAAGCTGGAATTTTGAATGCACCTCCATGTTCTGAATTGGTGCTTGGGCTCTCTGTTGCACATATTCTCAAACAGTTGGATGAGAGAAGCAAATTAGTGATTGAGGTATGTGGGATGTTTCATGTACCATATACCTCCCAAACAAGGTGTCTTTCTTGAGGTTGCAGAACAAATGAAAATCCCAGCAAAACAAAAGTCAGGAATCCAAAAATAAATGGCAGGAGCATAATTTTTCAAAACCAAACAAGAGGTGTTCATTTCCTAAAAAGGATCAACCTCCTGCAAAAGAATGACTATGCCGAGTCACATAGCATAATTACCCCTCCCTTCTCCCACCCTTCCTTCTCTTCCTTCTCCCCCCAGGCTCTCTGTCTCTCTCTCAACTGTGCAGCTTGGCCACAAGTAGTCTCAGGCAAATGGATTTTGAGATTAATTGGGAGAAGATACACTTGGCAGTGGATAGAAAATCCTCCCTATTTTAGGGGGATTCCCCCACAATCGCTAGACCAGACAGTGCTATTTCTTCCAGTGCTCCATCACATGGTAGATGAAGGTGTCCTAGAACCAGTGCCTGTGATACACAAAAAGGCAAAAGATTTTACTCCAGAATCTTTTTGGTACAAAAAAGGAGCAGTCCTAGATACCCATCCTAGATTTGTCCTTTCTTAACACCTTTGTAAAAGTTCTGAAAGTCAAAATGCTCACCTTGCAGTCAGTCCTAGTATTGTTTTCAGACAACTGTTTCATGTTGAATCTAGATCTTAAGGCCACTTATTAAATTCATATTATATTTGTATTAATCCCAAGTTCAGGAAATTTTTGAGATTTACTGTGTTTGGCTTACATGTTTTCTGCGTTACCTTTTGAGCTGCCTGCTGTGTACCTTATGTGTTTACAAAGTGTTTGGCCCCAGTGGTTACCTATTGCAGAACCCTAGGCATCCACATTTTTCCTTATTTAGATGGCTTTCTGGTTTGTGCAGATTCTGTATTCAGGTGCTTGGAGTCCTTAGACGAGGTTGCATCCCTTCTTTCCCACCTGGACTTCAAATCGAACCTTCAAATGTCCTTCCACATACCTTCTCAACAAATTGTTTTCTGGTGGTATTGCATAGACACAGTAAAAAGGAAGTTCTTCCTGCCAGAAGACAAAGTTCTGACTTATCAGGCTATTTTCTTAGATTTCTCTTCTTGACATGGCCTCAACAAAGCAGTTTCTCAAAATTCTAGGTCTCATGGCATAAATGATCCTCATGATACCACTAGCCAGACTACACATGAGAAAAATTCAGGAGTACTGGAAGAATTGTTGGACCCGACATCTTCATCCCTTGGATTTCCAGGTATCAGCATTGGGATTAGTGGTGGAGGGGTCCACTATTTCTGAATATAGAACTCCCTTTCTCTCTCCAGAGCCCAGTCCAGTCTGTTCAGATGGACTCCTCAGATTTTGCGTAGGGAACAGTGTTCATTAGATTTCATGTGCAAGGCATTTGGGGTCCTAATGACACTGCAAAACAAACATAAAAGACATTTTAGCAGTGATTCATGCCTTAAAAGTTCTTCATCACTTATGGACTCCTGTTCCTCTTCTAGTGGTCACAGACAGCACTATCGTGAAGGGGTACCTGAACAAGCAAGAGGTCATACCCTCTTTGCCAGTTGGTATTGATGGCCAGGGAGCTGGCTGTACATCTTTCTCTAACTCTTCAGGCCTCATATATTTCATCAGAGAAAAACATGGCAGCAAACGGACTAAGCAGATCCCAGAAGACCCTCATAAGTGGAAGCTCCATGTAGAGGTCTTCCAGGACTTGATCCAAATGTGGGGAATGCCTCGAGTAGATCTGTTCACCTTCCTTTCAAAAATATATAAATCCAGCAAAAGAGTTCAAGCCACCACAGCTAAAGCAAGTAAATTTTAATAAAACAAAATATCAATGGTGTAAGAGCTTTCTGTCAAAGACCTTCTTCAGACTAATACATACATTTTAAAATCCATTTAAATATCATCAAATTATAAACTTCAACCAATAGTTTAAAACATTCAATAATTCATCTAGCAGTTAAGAACATCTAACCTGCCTCTTTTTGAGTGCAGGCTTTAAAGGAACAACAGCATTCAGCCTAGGTGTTCGATTAGCTGCTAGTTCAATTGTCCACTTCATCTCACACTATTCTGTTAGTTGCACTATATCACCCCCCCAGACCTATTGCCATCTTTTGAATAACCATAAAAGAAAAGGTATGGTCAGGAAACTGACTCACATGTTGTTGTAATGCATTATGTGCATGACCCAACCTTATAGCCGATGTATGTTTCAGAATTCTCACTTTTAACTTACAGTTGGTTTTCCCGGGTCTATATTAGATCACCGAATGCTTAGGTAAGCAAACTGTGATTAATCGACTCCATATAAGTGAAAGCTTACAAAACCGAACTGTCAGAACAACAATTTTTCCAAGGGAAAAAAATCGCTGTTCCAAAAAAAAAAAAAGCACATTAAAACATGAGATTAAGTGGGGGGCTTCTCCCCCCACACCCCCCCCTACTTAAATATACCAACTCCGAGACCGCACTACAGTGAAGAAAACAGCAAAGTACAGAAGCGGCCAAGCGAATTATTTCCCAGAGAAAGAATTTGCTTACATGTCGCTTCGATATTTTGCAGTTTCGGTTTTGTCAGTTCGACCAAGGCGCATTTGCAAACATGCGTCTTCGGTCTGCTGATAGGAACCCAGTTTTCCCAACATAATAACAAGAGCATGCATTGCAACAAGCCAGGTAGACCACATCTTTCACTTGACAATCTGCATACAAAGAGAAATCATATCTTTTATGTGTTAGTGGATGTATAAAATAGCTATTATTATTTATCTATGGGCACGCCTTACACCACCTACAGGCGAACGTACCCACTCTACTGGAGGTCGATCTCCTATTACTTTGTTGACCCTGTCTATGACATAAAAGGCCCTTTAAATTGTTTTTCCGTCTAAACCCAAACCGGATGTCTCACCTACTATAGCTGCCATTTTATCATCACTCTTAAGGATTCCCAAATTCTGCCTAATATCACATGCACCTCCAATATCACTGCTATATTTCAGCATGACCCTTGGGAACATGTTTTCATTACGCATATCCCGTGGACACTCTGTATCACTACTACACATCCCAGAGTACCAGGGTTTTGCTCTATCTCCCCTGCTTATTCTGGCCTTAACTATACCATCCTCATTCACTTACCTTTTGTATCCCCTCTGCTGCAGATGTCCCTCTAACTGGGTCAACTTGTTACAAAAATCAGTTTCATCTGTACAAAGTTGGGACACTCTAAACCCCTGACCTACTGTTATGTTGTCAAATATATGCCTCTGATGCATACTATTAAAGTCCAATAAACTATTTTTCCAGCACTCTTTCCTGAACAGAGTCGTTTCCAACTTTCCTCCTTCCCTTTTAAATATTCTAACATCCAAAAAGTATATAGTGGTACAAGAGCTATGAACAGTAAACCTGAAAAAATCTGTACTATCTTCTAAATAGTGTATAAACACATCCAGTTCATCCTCTGATCCATTCCATAAAATAAAAAGGTCATCAACAAATGTAGCATAATAAAATATATTCTCTTTCCATTCATGATCAACTTCAAACATATAAACATCTTCCCAGTATACTAGAACCAAATTCACATATGAATTAGCACAGGGTGTGCCCATGGCAACACCCTGCACCTGCCGATAATACTTTCCTTCAAAAGTAAACACATTATGGTCCAGCACCATACGTAGGGCTTGCATTAACAGCCTATTAGTAGTGACATCAAAATCTTGCCTCCTCTCAAGTACTTCCTGTATGGCTCCTATCCCATATTTATTGTTAATTACAATGAAAAGGCTGTTAACATCTAACGTAACCAATAAACAGCCTGTGCAGTCAAAACCCTTTACTGCTTCGTACAGCTAAGAGAGGAACTGCCCTGTATCTTTCAAAATCCGTGGGTAAAGCTCTACCACCTGCCCAAGTTCCTTTTCAGACCATTTAGAAATATTTTCGGTCACCCATCCTCTCCCAGAAACAATAGGCCACATTGGAGGGGGGGGGGTGTTAAATTTTTGTGAATTTTAGGCAAAGCTTTAAATGCTGGGATCACGGGATGTTCTACCCAAAAGAACTTAAACAGCTCATCACTCAAATCTTCTTTTTCATGCAGCCTCTGAATATGGTGCTTATCCTTATCAATCAATCTATACACTGACCAAAACGATATGGGCGTATAAGTGGTCAAATCCCCCAACATCTCTTCTATCTGTGTCCTATAAAAGTTGATATCTAAGACCACCAATGCCCCACCCATGTCAGCTGTTCTGAAGACCAAACCTTCATCATTTATCAGCTCATTTAAAGCACACTTCTCCTTAGAACTTAAACTATAAAACTTAAACTTACTTGCTTCACCATTCAAATAATTTCTCACATCTCTCTCTCAAATGTTTACAAACATGTCCACTGCCGGCACCGACAGGGGGGGCATAAGTGCTCGGTTGATTAAATGCATCTTTGCACACAAATGCATTAAAAACAAACTGATGCTTCAATAACTAACAAATTTTCAGCCAAAAGCAAAAGGACAGCAATTTGTTCGACTGTTAAAACCACTTTAACTAAATTAAAAACAATAGAATTAGCAAAAGTCATGTTATTGTCCGTTTTCGTTTTGATTCCCTCTGCTGTGACTGACTTCACCTGCGTTCGTTCTTCTTCCTCACAGGCAATGTAAATACAGGAAAAGTTGCTGGCATAGATACCTCCAATGATCCCACCATCTTGGGCCTTGCTCCTAAGGGCATACTAACTTGATTGTTCACACCCATTACCTCAGAAGGTGCCTCAGTTGCCCTTCCATTGGATAACAGTGGATCACCTGTAATTAGTGAATCTATCGTTTCTGTAGTAATGGATTGCTGCATAGTGGGGCCCCATTGGTAAATGCATCCTTCAGCAGCCCCATTCACAGATTTCTGCAAGTTAACAGACACTGCCTTTACCACTTTCGATACACCATTGACATTATTGGAATTAGACTGCACTGTTCCATTGTCCCTCGGCCACACAAATATGTGACCCTGCATAAAATCACTATGATCTCTGAGAATGCATTTGTGTGTAAATATGCATTTAAACAACCGAGCACTTATGTCCCCCCGTCGGTGCCAGCATTGGACATGTTTGTAAAAGTTTGTGAGAGAGATGTGAGGAATTATGTGAATGATGAAGCAAGTAAGTTTAAGTTTTATAATTTAAGTTCTAAGGAGAAGTGTGCTTTAAATGAGCTGATAAATTATGAACGTTTGGTCTTCAGACCAGCTGACAAGGGTGGGGCATTGGTGGTCTTAGATGTCCATGGCTCTGATGGCTTCCAGTCCTTTCAGAGCTCCTCACCTGGAGGTGGCCTTCTCAGGGTGGGGTGTGACCTCAGTTCCAAGGTTGTCCTTCTTGGTTACGGGCTCCCATCCCTCCTCTGGTGGGCCTGCTTTCCAGGTGATGGAGAAGATGCTTGCCTCCACAGGTTCACAGTCAGCATTAGTGACATCAGCATCAGAACCCCTCCATCATGTAGCTGTCCCAACCCCCTATTTTGGGATCCCGGGCACGGGAGCCACAAGACCCCCCCCCCTTTGAAGGGAACCCTTTCTCCGGAGTCCTCCTCAGAAGATCCCACTGGGGGCCATCCCAGAAGAAGTGGTACAAGAGGAAGCACCTTGATTCCCCAGAGGAATCTATCACCAAAAGAAGAGTCCCCACGGTCTCCCCAAGATGACATCTCATTCGGAGACATTCTCAAAATCCTGAAGCAGCGGGGAGACTGGAAGTCCTCTAACCCTTCTTCTGAGGAGTCAGTGTTCTTGCAGGCCTTCCGTGCCTGGCTGTCTACTTCCTGGGTGACCCCACCTGCAGATGAGCTTGTTAAGCTGATCATGCAGCATGCCTGGAAGGCCCTGGACAACAGAGAACCTGTCTCTCGGAGGCCGGACAAAATTCTATCCACACCTGAAGACCCAGCCCCACTGGTCCAAGGAGTTGACAGTTGATTCCATGGTCATGGCAGCGGCCACCAAGAGGGAACTGGCAGAAGATAGTTCCACTGTACATTCTCCGAACAGGGATTCTCAGACCATGGACAGACTGGGGAAGCAGACCTTTGCTTCAGCGACCTTTGCCATTCGGTCACTGAACTATCTGGCACACTTCACTCACCTCCAAAGAGACTTAATATCTTAAATGTCCTCCTCTTTGGTGGGGGTACTGCCTGATGAGGTGTGTGACACTGTCACCTTGTAGCTAGCTACCCTTGAATCAATCTGAAACTCCTCGATGCGTATGATATCTCACACCACCGAGGGGGCAGCTTGAGCTACCGCATCAGGCATTGTCATGAGAAGTAATGCTTGGATGCAGTTGTGTGATTTTGCAGATCCCTTTCAATATTCCTTCGTCAACGTGCCTGTTGACGAATCTGCACTTTATGGTCCCAAAGTATGAGACACACTAGCATGAAGTGAGAAAGAAGGAAAGACCTTGTCTGCTGTGGGCATATGCTTTTCTAACCCCCAGAGGTCCTACTGCAGGAACCTGAAGGGAGGAAAAATGTGGTTCAGAAAATTCCAAGGATCTTTTCATGACACTCATGGTGAGCAATCCCCCAGGGCAGAGGGGGCAATTCATCTGGAAGATGCCCCTTTTGGGGTAGAGGGGGTCTGCATAACCAGGACACTAGAGATTCCTTTGGATTGCTTTCCTCTGGAAGCAGTCGGGGGTCATTTTTCTCTGCACCTACCAGCCTGGCAACTTATTACTACCGATGTTTGGGTGCAGAGAATAATATCCAGAGGCTACCAGATACCATTCGATTTAACTCCCAGACCCGTCAAATGAATCCCCGATGTGCCACCCAATCAGAGGTAATTAGCAGCCTTAGAAATAGAAAATCTGCTAAGAAAAAGTGTCATCCAACCAGTCCCACCAGACCAGAGAGGACCCGGGTTTTACTCGAGGTTCTTTTTAGTGCCAAAAAAGACAGGGGACTGGAGACCAATCCTGTATCTCAGCCTATTGAACAAATTTATCAAACCTCAAAAATTCCGAATGGTCATAGTACAGTCCATTCTCCCCTTCCTAGGGAGGGACAACTGGATGTGCTCTATAGACCTCCAGGATACTACCACATAAAGATGGATCACTGCTCCCGGAGGTTCCTCTGCTTCTGGCTGGGAGCCAATCACTACCAGTTCAGGGCACTGCCATTTGGTCTCTCGACAGTCCCCTGAGTGTTCACCAAATGTATGGCAGTTGTAGTAGCTCATCTTCAACTACAAGGATTCCAGGTGTTTCTGTATCTAGACGATTGGCTCCTTACTGCTCCAACCAGGAGTCTTCTAACCTGCAGCCTCTCTTACACTCAAGGTTTTGCTCTCCACTTGGGGATTACAATCAATGAGGACAAATCTCAAATGTCCCCAACAAAGACACTGGAATTTATTGGTGCATTCTTCGACACACCATCCTGTCAAGTTTCTCTCCCTCCTCACACGCTTTCGAAAATAAGACACCAAATCCAAGCTCTCCTTCCACAGACTTATGTACCAGCATGCCTTGTACTGCAACTCTTAGGCTCCATGGTGGCAACGATTACTCTAGTACCACTGGCAAGGCTACACATGAAAATCCTACAGTGGCTCCTTTCTGCACAATGGTCAATCTTAACTCACCCACTCGACCACATGATACATCTTACAAACCGTTGCAAGGAAGAAATGCTATGGTGGATTAAGCCACAAACAAATCTTTGGTGTTGACTGTTCTGTCTTCCCCAGCCCACTACCACAGTGACCACAGTTGCTTCCCTGTTAGGGGGTGGGGAGCATTTACAGGGAAAGATGGTCCAAGGCACCTGGTCCCCCATGGAGGCCAATTTGCACATAAATGCCCTGGAACTGAGGGTGGTTCTCTTAGCGTTGCAAGCTTTCCATTCATCCCTACCTACTGAGACCATTGCAAATCAGTCGGACAACATGTCAGTCATCTGGTATATCAACAAGCAAGGCAGAACCAGGTCTTACCCCCTGTGTCAGGAAGCCATGAGGATTTGGCACTGGGTGATAGCTTCCAACTGCTTTCTTATAGCAACGCACATTCCCAGGAGTTCCAACCTTATTGCGGACAATCTGAGCAGGAACATCCTGATGCCTCATGAGTGGTCCCTCAATCTTGTAATAGCTGATCAGATTTTCTGCCACTGGGGCAAGCCTTGCTGCAGTCTGTTTGGTTCCCCCCTAAACAACAAATGCAGAAGCTACTTTACCCTGATCCCCCCCCTCAGGTGGAACCCCCTAGGGATGCTCTAATGCACAATTGGCCCCCGGGTCTATTGTATGCCTTTCCTCCATTTCCCCTCATTCTGAAATTCCTCCAGAAAGCTCAAAGATTGAGAAGCAAAGTGATCCTCATTGCCCCTTATTGGCCCTGTCAAGTCTGGTTCCCGTTCCTATAGCCTCTTCTGATTCACAGCCCGTGGATCCTGGATCATTCCCAAGGCCTGTTATCTCATCCTCGGGGACTGATTCACCCCAATCTCCACAGTCTCAAGTTCACAGCTTGGTTCCTCCACTTCCAGTGGTTGCCAGGCTGCCTGACATCCCATCTGCTGTTCATGAAATTCTTCTGGCTTCACACAAACCTTCCACCAGGAAAGTTTATTCTAGTAAATGGACTAGGTTCTCTATTTGGGCCAAAGATCAGAACTTTGATCCCTTCTGTATGCCTCTTCAAAAGATCCTTCAGTACCTGATGACTCTTTTACATGCAGGAGCCTCAGCATTGACAATCACTGTACATTTAGCAGCTGTCGCCAATTTTCATAATGGATTTGATAATTCTTCGATTATGTCACACCATCTGTGCAAGACCTTTTTGAAAGGAGTATTACACATTAAACTTCTGGTCAAGCCCCCCTTAGAACCCTGGGACTTCACCTTGGTGCTTCAATCTCTCATAGGCCCTCCCTTTGAGCCTTTTGATTCATGTGATATAAAGTTTTTGTCATGGAAGACCCTACTTCTAGTAGCACTTCAGCGAGAAGAGTATCTGAGCTGCAGGCCTTGAGTGTCAAGAGATCTTACTTTAACTTCCACAGGGATAGGGTGTCCCTTCGTACTGACCCTTCTTTCTTGCCCAAGGTAATTTCTGGATTTTCCATTAACCAATCTATTGACCTGCTGGTTTTCTTCCCTTAGCATTCTAACAGAAGGGAGTACCTTTTGCACACCCTTGATGTGCATCGGCAGCTTTGTTGTTATTTGGACAGGACTAAATCTTTCAGGAAAACAGATCAATTGTTTGTGGCCTTTGCAGGACCCAGATTGGGTAAACCTGCCTCCAAAGTGACTTTGTCCTCCTGGCTTAGAAACATCATTACCTTTATCTACCAACAGAATAAGCTTTCCTTACCTTCCAGAATAAAGGCTCATTCTACCAGGTCTATGGCTACTTCTGTAGCTTTCCATTCCAGAGCCTCTATGGATGATATCTGCACAGCAGCCACTTGGGCAAGACCTCATACCTTTATTTTGCATTACAAATTGGATTTGGCCTCCAAGGAATGAGCATCATTTGGTTTTATGATGCTCAGGAATATCCCTCCTTAGGGCCACCCATAACTCAAGTAGCTGGGGACTCTGTTCTAGCAGTAAGGAATGAATAAAGATTTACAATATCAGATAAAGAAGTTATGTCTTGCCATAATGTTCCATCTGTGTTGTAGATCTTTATTCATTCATTACTTCCTGCCCTCCTTCCCCCTGCCTGGACTCCTGGTGGACTTTAGGAACTCCTGGTTAGGGTATTTGCTAAGACAGAGCCTCCTACTGTTTTCTATTTCTGTCTCTATTAAATAGGGGTGGGCAAACTCGATCTGGAGTAACTATGAGAGGGGCATTGTGGGTAGATCTTAGCTGAGAGTTTTTGGCTAGTGCGAGCTTGGAGACGGCCGTGTCAGTTCCGAGGATGGAACCAAAGTCCTAACAGTAATGAATGAATAAAGATCTAAAACACAAGCTTGAACGTTATGGTAAGACATAACTTCTTTATTTGTACATCCACTAACACATAAAAGATATGATTTCTCTTTGTATGCAGATTGTCAAGTGAAAGATGTGGTCTGCTGGCTTGTTGCAATGCATGCTCTTGTTATTATGTTGGGAAAACCAACTGTAAGTTAAAAGTGAGAATCCTGAAACATATGTCAGCTATAAGGTTGGGTCATGCACATAATGCATTACAACAACATGTGAGTCACTTTCCTGACCATACTTTTTTCTTTTATGGTTATTCAAAAGATGGCAATAGGTCTTGGGGGGGGGGGGGGTATAGTGCAACTAACACAATGGTGTGAGATGCAGTGGATAATTGAACTAGCAGCTGATCGAACACCTGGGCTGAATGTTGTTGTTCTTTTAAAGTCTGTACTCAAAAAGAGGTGGGTTAGATGTTCTTAACTGCTAGGTGAATTATTGAATGTTTTAAACTAATGTGATATTTAAATGGATTTTAAAATGTATGTATTAGTCTGAAGAAGGGTGTTGCCCGAAAGTGCTTTCACCAGTGACATTTTGTTTTATTAAAATTTACTTGCTTTAGCTGTGGTGGCTTGAACTCTCTTTTGCTGGATTTATGTTATACATATTTAGAATTCGAACCTTTGGTGGAGGAATCCAGTTTTTCTTTTTCCTTTCAAAAACAGGCAAGTGAAAAATTTTTGTTGAAGACATCCTTGGAGCCATGCTTGGAAGACAGATGCTGTATCATTCCCATGGCCAGGAATGTTACTGTATGCATTTCACCCTTTCCAGTGATTCCCAAGGTACTTCTAAAGATTCAGAAAGAATTACAAAAGATCTTTGTGGTAACCCCCTTTTTTGAACAGGCAAAGTTGGTTCTCTCTTTTAATGGAAATGACCAAGGGAATTTACCACAAGTTTTCTCATATATTATGCTCACATAACATCAGGTGTGAATAGTAGACCCCAGCTTATAACAATTGCAGCTGATAGCCTGGATGGTTCTGTTTTGATATCTTTTAGGCACCTGTTCCATGAGGATGTGCAGTAAATATTTAAGTAGGCAAGAAAACCTGCAACTAGAAAATCTTATGTTTAGAAGTGGAAAAGTTTTTTTAAGTGGCGCCTGTCCAATAAGAGAGGTCCCAAAAGGTTTTTAACCCCTCTGGTTTTGAAATATTTATGTGAGCTGCTAGAGATGGTTTGTCATTTCCTTCTGTCAGAGTGTATCATGTGGCCATCTCAGGATGTTTGCTCATGGATTCCCCTCTTTCATTTTGCTCATGGATTCCCCTCTTTCATTTCTTTTTGTGATCAAACAGTTTATGAAAGGAGTTTTGTACATGAGACCCCCTCAAAAGAAAATATCTACTCCTTGGGATCTCAACTTTGTTCTTGAAAAATTTACTTTGCCTCCTTTTGAACCTGCCTCTCAGGCTTATTTGTGGTTAATTACTTGGAAGACTATTTTACTAATTGCTCTGCTGTCTGAGCTGCAAGTTGTCATGGTGGGCAACCCTATCTGATTTTTCAAAAGGATAGAATTAATCCATCAGTCTTGCCTAAAGTTGTTTCTGAATTTACCTTGAATCAAGCCATCAATCTCCCAGTGTTCTATCCTGATCCAAAAAACAAAGTGAGAAAAGATTCTATATACCTTGGATATGCACAGGCAGTTAAGGTACTACCTTGAGATAACATGTTGTCTCCTTTACGGGAGCTAAGAAAGTTCAGCCTGTCTCTAAGCAAAGTGTTGCATGATAGTTGTCATCTGCTGTTATTTTCTGTTACTCCCACCATGGTAGATCTTTTCCAGTCAAGGTTAAGGCTCAATTGACTCGGGCCATATCCTCTTTGATGATGTACTGGAAAGGAGTGGACTGTAGAAACCTTCTGGAGATAGCAACCCAAGCCTCTGTTTGTTTATACCTTCACAAAGCACTACAAACTGGATTCCTTTTCAGATCCAGAGCGGGCTTTGCTAGGACCATTCACTAGAGGCTTTTGGATCCTTATCCTTCACCTTCCGGGTACGGTAAGCTGTGGAAATCTACCCATAATGCCACTGAGGTAGTGGGAATGATGGACATAGTACAGTTGCTTAAGTCCTACTTATCAGTAACAGTAAGTGCTAAAATTCTTCACTGCCTCAGTGGCAGCACTCACCCACCATTCCCCAGATTGTGCATAGCTGTGCTAGGTTTCATCCGCTTTGATTCAGTGGTTGTTGGATTCGATTTTTACATGGTATTGCGATTGGCTGTGAATTTACTCTTGCTAGATGATTCTGACTGTAGGTACTTTCTTCTCCTTCTTTGATGAAGCGAAAAGGCATGGACAGTCATTTCCTGTGATAGCTGAAGGCTTCCCTTTCATGATATGCACAGACAAACAGCTATCAGAGGATGAGAGACGGTGGGGAGGCTGAACGTCTGAAAGCTGGCCTGTACTGGGTTACCTTGACAGATAACCCAAAATGCCACTGAGGCTGTAAGGAATTTGAAGATGTGCTATTAGAAGTATGTATAACTTTTGAGTTAAAAAAGAAAATGGAAAATGTTACTATCATCAGCTCGACCGTCAGAACGTTGAATCCTTCAACACTGAGGAGATAACACTAAAAATCACATTTCCCAAAACATACAATATTAGAAAAAGTCGAACTTCAAAATGTCCATTTGCTCCAGACCCAGGATCACTTGGTAAAATGGGTCTGGAAGGGGAACATCTCAGGAAGTTGGTAGGTTTTCAGTATTGCGGTTTCTGATATTTCCTCTCTGGTACTGCTGGTTTTAAAGTTCCAACATTTGAGCTTGTATTAGCATAATATCTATCTGTGTGTATGTGTGGGCATTTTTTTTATTTATTTGTTTGCTATACATTTTTTAACCGGGTAGGTGCTCTGGTACAAAGGCCATTTTCAGGCATGACACAGGCCACAAGGGCAATGAAGTACAGTAAATGATAGTATATAGAAGTATGATTACATTAAGGTCAGTGAATCACAATAGGCAGTTATATGATTACAGCAAACATAATGATAGCAAAAAATAGCAGTGTCACATGTTTCAAGTCACTCTAAAGAGCTTCATGATTCATCTCAGACTTTTAACTCCCATCATTATCTTGGATAACTGGTTGAGGCAAAGAGAGCTTCTAGAGTCTTTTTAAGGTCTCTAGTTGGACCATTCTGGATATCATTTAGTAAAGTCGCATCAGGATTTAAGACACTCTTAAGTAGCCTCATGACTCAACTTGGATTTGGAATGCCCACATTTAACTCAGATAGCTGTCTGTGACAGTACGTATGACTGAATTGGTGTACTTCATTTAGCTTTGGTCCTAACCATGCTTGGTTTGAATACTGGGGTATGTCTGTCTGATAGGAAACTTTCTGGTTGAAATTCCTCTAGATTGGCCTAGATATATTTCTGGTTGTCTCTCAGTGCCACCATTATTCATTTATAACAAGCAGAATCATAGCTTATCTACGTTTTGTACTACAACATTTGTTGTTTCCCATCTTTTCTTCTCCTCCAACTTTAGTGCATTGTTTGGCCTGATTGAAAGAAAGGTAGAGATTGGATTGAATATCGCCTGTCACAGAAGTATTTGTAGGTACCCCTTTTGGCCATTTTTCTTTGTAGATTTGAAAGGCATTACCTTTGAATTCCAGCATAGGTATACTCCCCGTTTGTTTACCAAGTAACAGTCCCACTGTGTAGGGCTTATCAGTTGTGCTGTGTGGAGTAAAGTGGTAATCGAAGCAAAAAAATCCAGCTGGTGTTAAATATTTACTTGATGTGGAAGGAATCAGAGACCTGTTTCATCTTATGTGCATTGGTCAGTTTAATAATCACCACACTAATGTGTTCAGTTTATACTAAACATTCCCCATCACATGATCAAAACTTAGTAAGTATACAGCAAATAATGAGTATTAACTACATAGGAAGTACATTCCCAAGACATATAAAATGTAAATCTAAATGTTCATTATCAATAAAAACTATCTATCTAAATAATACTTGAGCTTCTCATCATTAAGTAAGATCAAAGCATATCTTAATAATGCTTTAAAAAATAATAGTTTAGGCCAAGTGGAAACGAGACCCTCAGTTCCCTATCCAGTTCACAATCTATAGCTTTTTCCCATGGTTTTTGAGGACAGTTCCCTATTACATTCTCGAAGACGCACTTACCCGAATACATAAATGCCGACACGTCTTCATCGAACCGGGTAAACCTCGATCGTCCTGAAGCATGAAATCTGAAATGTTGAATTGTCATGGTCGGCCCTTCCGTGGTATAGCTTCGTAAGGTAAGTGTGCAATAGTTATGGACCTTAGGGTTAGGGTGCGGGTTAAGGTAATTGCATAGATGGTGGTATATGCAAGATGTAGTGTAGGGTTAGAAGTAGGGTTTAGTTTAGGGTTAGAAGTAGGGTTGTGGTTAGTGTATGTATGTGTTTATTTAGTTTGGGTAGTATGTAGCGGGTGGTGGGGTGCGGAACTATGACGGTTCAAGCTTTTGAATTTCACAGTTTACGGCATTTGGTGTATTCACGGTTCGCATAATGTGTGTCAGTGTTTATGTATTCAGTTAATAGGGCATTCGAGCTTTCAATATAGACCCTTTGAGGACAGTCCTAGCTGTACGTGTAAAGACAAAAAATTCACTTAACTATGTATGCGTATAAAAGTTCATTTTTCTTGCATTGAATATCACCAAGATGTTCCCTAATTCTGAAACGACCCAAAACAAGAAGGCAAATACACAATCCAGTCAGTCTCGCATGTTATAGAATAGTAGTGAATGGCATATATCTTACTTGTATTGGCACTTAAAAAAAGTTGTTGCTTATCAGATGCATGCACAAATGTTAGTGACCAAAACTACATGAATCCTGTAGGTTGTATTGTATTATACTGCAAGATACCTTTTCATCCAAAGTAGATAGACTCTGTGTTTACATAACATCTGAGAGAAATTCATCTCTCTTCTATATCTAAAATGACAGGTTTAGGTAAGATACTTTGAAAGAATCTGTCATCTTGTAAAACTGGCCATGTTTTGATAATGCCTTAATTTGACCAGTGTTACTAAACTAGGTTACAGTAAACCTTGGTGATCTGATGTTGTCCTTTTCATTCTTCCTTAACAGATGGGTTACGGATCCAGTCCTCAGATCCAACTCAGCCACATACTTCAGACTTTGGATCCAACTCTCAAGCTCCTCCCTCTATCCATAATGCCCTAGTCCATCCCCAACACCTCAGATCTCGTTTGCCGCCATTGAGCACAGATGTAGGATCCTTCACTCACAATGTTTTCTTATAGTTTCTATATTTCTGAATTACCTTTAATCTAAATTCTTCCTCTGATCTATATTTATCTCTCTTCTCTAATATTAAACCTCCCTCTTAATCTTCAGATTTTGTGTGTTAGGCTTCTACTATTTTATAGTAACCCCTTCAACATACCATTGCTTAGCATTGTCTTTCTTTCCTGTATAACTCCTACCCTATTAAACAGGGTATTCCTTTTTTATCATTGGTGAATTTTCTCTTTAAAAAAACAAAAAACAAAACTGTCTTTACTTTAACAAATGTTTTTCTCTGTGGATTTTTATTGTCATTGCTGACAAGCTGACAGGTTTCAAGAAATGCAGTTCTTGTTGGCATAAAATCCCTAACTCTGCATCCCACAAGGAGTGCATCTATTGCTTAGGAGCAGGTCATTGAAATACATACAGTACAATTTGTGCAGGATTTAACTCAAGAGCCATAGCTGACAGGCAGAGTAAGCTTGTACTTAAAGGTTTGCTTCCTCCCTCATTTTCTTCCCTTTCAGTGGATCAGCCCCCCAGTAAGTCTTCAAAAGCTTCATCGGAGCACAGGAAGCATTTGCCGCTGAAGTCTTCTAAGACTTCCTCAGAGCCACCTTCAAAAGTTCCCAAAATGTCAGATCAGAGTTCATCAGACCCGAAAAGACAGACTGGGGACAAAATTCCTTTGCATCCT
Organism: Protopterus annectens; assembly: GCF_019279795.1. Lineage (NCBI taxonomy): Eukaryota > Metazoa > Chordata > Ceratodontiformes > Protopteridae > Protopterus > Protopterus annectens. The sequence continues at coordinate 344,365,563 of NC_056751.1, read as the reverse complement.
ACGCCCTCTAATTAAATTGTCATTTTAGCCAGCCCTACCACTCAAATTATGGATCCTAAATCTTTGGATCCTAAGCTTATCAGATCTTATATGCAGAGAACTTGCTCACTCTAGTTTCTTATCAGTCCTTTCTCCCCTTAGTTCCAGTCTCCTTTTATGCAGACACCTAAAAAGCATTCCAGACCTCAGTCAACTACTTCATCCATCAGATCCTCCAGTAGTCTTCAGAGCACAGATCCAAATGGGGGTTATGTTGGCTCCGTACTCTGTTGGATCCATGAGTCATCCTGCTACTACTAGCACAGCTTTATCTCCTTCTCTGATCTGCCTTCGGTTTCAGAGCCCCAGGATCAGACTGCTCTGAGAGTTCCAGAGTCAGATCAGAAGAGAATTACTACTTTGGCTGTGACAGTATCCCTGACCAGTTCTGTTCCTATACCTTCATATTGGGATGAGTCGCAGAGCTGAAGTGTCGGCATAAGATCTGTGGGGCCGGGGCCTACCCAGATGATGTTGAATCCATACCTATCCCTCAGAGCCTCGGCACTAAACAGCTTGGGTCTGGTTCCCTGCTTGAGGCACAGATTAGGTTGGAGTTGTGATCTACTTATATTGGACATTTGGCTGTGGTGTGGGTGGCCATGGCTTCTCCTGGCCTGTCTGTCTTCGAGGTTGTAGAAAGGTTTTTTCACCGTAGAGATCTGGTCTTTCATTCTTCTTCAGATCCTACCACTATTCCCTCTTTGGTTCTGAGCTCTGAGTCCATCAGACCTATTCCACAGGGGCAGCCAGTTCCACCTAGCTTTCAGTCAGTTCCCAAGGAAGAACTTCCCCTCTCTTCTGACACCTTCCCAGAACATCCCTCTGAGGAGGTCCACCGGAAGAGAATGTGCAAGAGGAGGCACATAAATTCCCCGTTAGAATCTCTCACTGAAAATGCTGATTTTGTGGAAGGAGAAAGATCCCCCAGATCACCATCTGATGTCTCATTTGAAGACATTTTAGAGATCCGTAAACTGAAAGGTGGTTGGTCCACTGACAGTCCTTCTCCAGAGGATTCAGTATTTTTGGAGGCTTTTGGTACTGGCCCATCTACGTCTTGGATGACTGCCCTGGCTGATGAGCTCATCAACATAGTCTCTTGCCAGTCATGGGAGGAGCCAAATTCCATTGAGCCAATCCTGTGTTGCCTGGACAAGTTTTTAGCCACGCCAAAGCATAAACACTATTGGAGCAAAGCAGTTCCTGTCGATGCAATGGTTGTGGTGACAGCCACCAAAAAGGAACCAGCAGAGCAGATCTCCTCTGTTCAACCCCTAACAGGGAGTCTAGGGTGCTGTACAGATTTGGAAATTGTGTATTTGCTTCAGCAACCTTCTCTCTGAGGTCCCTGAATTACCTACCACGCTTTACAAGGCTACAGACAGATTTGATAAAAGAATTATCAAACTCTATTTCTGAGTCTATGTCTGCAGGGGATTTCAGAAGGTCATCTTCTCAGCTGGTCACTCTTTTTGTCAATTTCCAATGTGTCCATTAAGTTAGTATCTCATGCAGCTGAAGGTGCCTCGTGGGTGGCCGGTTCAGGCATTGCCATAAGTAGACATGCCTGGATGCAGCTATGTGAATTTATGGAGCCTTCCAAATCTTCTTTCATCGATGCTCCCTTTGGTGGAGCATCCTTGTTTGGCCCTTCTATGAAAGAAACACTTACCTGCAGTGAACAAGAAGGATGGACCCTGTCTGCTGCAGGAATTAAATTTTCTACCCCTCAATGAAACTTTAAGGAATCGGAGAGGTAGCAAGAAAATGTGGTTCCACAAATCCCAAGGACGTTTCCAGAACTCAAGTGGTGACAACTCCTTCAGAAGCAAAGGAGTGAATTTGAATGGAAGATGCCTCCCTTGAGGGAGAGGAGACCCACAAAATTAGGGTTTCTAAAATTCCTTTCTGGATAGACCCTTTCAGCACTAATAAAGTGCTTCCCAAGTGCCCACCTCTGGAGGCAGTTGGGAGACATTTGTCCTTGCACCCAGAAGCCTCAGCTGCTATAATAAAAGATACGTGGATGCTAAAAATAATATCCTGAGGTTACTTCATACCCTTTTCCCAGACTCCAGTTTCCAAAAATATGATCTGCCTGACATGTCACCCAGTCAGAGGGAAGCTGCAGCATAAGAAATTAAAAAGCTGCTAGACAGAAGTCATCCAGGTGGTCCCACAAGACCAAACAGGATGGGGAACTTATTCACATTTCTTGTTAGTGCCAAAAATAGACAGGAGGCCTGTGGCCAAATCTGAATCTAAGCAAAGAAAATAAATTCATGATGAAATCATAGTTCCAAATGGTCACGTTTCGGTCCATTCTGCCATTTCTTCACAAGGACGTAGAAATTCACCATAAATCTTCAGGATGCATACTATCACATCAAAATAGACAGGCACTCCCAGAGATGTTCACACTTTCATCTGGGAACCATTCATTACCAGTTCAGAGCCCTGCCATTTGGACTCACCACAACCCCCAGGATGTTTACCAAGTGTATGGCAGTGGTGACAGCTCATTTGAGACTAAAAGGATTCTGAGTGTTTCCATATCTAGGCAACTGCCTACTCACTACCCCAGCCATGCATCTCCAACAGCATTCCAGGGACTATTTGCTCCAGATTTGTCACTCACTATGTATAACAGTCAATTTTGCCAAATCAAATCTGACACCAGTACAGAGCCGGGATTTTATTGGTGCACATTTGGACACAACAACTCAGACTGCTTCCTTCCTTCTCATCATACAGGCACACTTAGATCTTAGGTTCATCAAATTCTATGTCATCCTGCTCCTCCTGACTAATTCTTCAAGCTTTATGTTTCATGGCAGCAGCAATAGTCCTAGTTCCTTTAGCACGTTACTTTATGCGTGTCCTTCAGTGGACTCTAGCTGTTCAGTGGTCTTTTCTTCAAAAATCCCTATCATTTTCAATCAAACTTACCCAAGTATGCAAACATATTCACTGGTGGATCCAGTCAGGTGACTGTAACCTAGGTCAGCCATTCTTTCTTCCTCCCCCATTGTCTACAGTGACCACGGACTCCTCCCAGTTGAAGTGGGGTGGGCATTACTTGGGAAGGACAGCTCAAGGCATGTGGTTCCCCCAAGAGGTCAATTTGCTTATCAATGTTCTGGAGACGTGAGCAGTCCTTTTAGCATTGTAGGCATTTGAAGATGCTCTTCCTGTAGGTACTATTGCAATTCAAACTGACAACATGTCTATGGTCTGGTACATCAACAAGCAAGGAGAAACCCGAACTTACCCCCTTCTATGAGAATCTATGAGAGTGTGGCAGTGGGTGATCTCCTCCACCCGCTTTCTAGTAGCAATGCACATTCCAGGGAAATCCAATGTACTAGCGGACAAACTCAGCATGTCCATTCTGATGCTTCATAAGTGGTCTCTCAGTCAGTGGCAGAGAATATTTTCTGTCATTGAGAACACCCTTGCTGCGACCTCTTTGCATCTCCCCACAGCAACAAGTGCAGCAGGTATTTTGTCCTGATCCCCCTTAGGGGGAGTCATCCATAGATGCTGTAGTCTAAGTTTGGCCACCCAGTCTCCTTTACACCTATCCCCCAGTACCTCTGATCCCAAAATGTTTACATAAAGCAAATCAGTTCTAGAACTCGGTCTCCTCATTGCCCCTTTCTGGCCTCACCAGGTGTGGTTCCCCTTCTTTTGGTCTCATCTTCATTATCCTCCCTGGATACTAGATCCAACTCCAGACCTTCTGTCACACCCTTTGGGGATGCGTCATCCTGATATCCCAGCCCTCAAATTAACTGCATGGCTCATCCAGTTCCACTAATAGTCAGACAGCCCAAGCTTTCCTCCACAGTATGTGCCTTAGTGTTATCCTCACAAAAAGACTCCATGAAAAGGATTTAAAAGAGTAAATAGGAAAGATTTTCATTTTGGGCTTTGAAAAACAACATTGACCATTTTACTACCCCTGTCTCTGCTGTACTGGACTTTCTTGCTTCTCTTTTCAAAGGTGCTACTTTTTCCATGATCAAAGTAAAATTGGCAGCTATATCAAATTTTTATGCAAGTGACAAAAACTATTGTTTGGATGCTTCCAAGGTATGTAAGGCTTTCTTAAAAGGCACCTTCCTACTTTAAACCTGTAGTCAAGGATCCATCACCTCCATGGGATTTGACAGTGGTACTCCAGGGTTTGACTCAACAACCCTTTGAACCTTAAGCAAAAACTAACTTAAAGTATCTATCATGGAAAACGGCCTTTTTAATGGCCATCACTTCCTCTAAAAGGAACCTTGAACTGTAGGCTCTTTCTTCAAAGGCTCCTTACATTTTCTTTCATAAAAACAGGGTTACTTTACAGACTAACCTTTCTTTTTTTTACTGAAAGTGGCTTCTGAATCTAATATTAACCAAACTATTCATTTACCAATTTTCTTTCCAAATTTTTCAAACAAGGTTGAATGCATGCTATATCTTCTGGATATGTTAGACAATTATGTTTGTTTACCCAGAACAAAAAAATTCAGAAAGTCAGGCCAGCAGTTAATCTCCTTTTCATCAAGTCGACAGAGCTATGCAGTATCTAAAATTACATTGGCTAAATGGACATTTAACTGCATTTCCTGGATTTATTCCCAACAGGGCTTTTCTCTACCAAGAATGCCTAAAACCCATTCAACTAGATCCATGACCACTTCATCTCTGTTTGGTCAAGAACTTCTATCAATGATTTTTGTGTAGCAGCAACATGGTCCAATGCTTGTATTACTCATTACAAATTGGAGTTAATTTCAAGAAGTAGAGCTACTCTTGGTTCAGCGGTTCTTCAGGATGCCCTTTCATGAGGGCCACCCAAGATTTACATAGCTGGGGTCACTGTCCCATTCGTTGAGGAAGAATGAAAAGGACAACATCAGATTTAAAAGTTACGTATTCACCCTAACTATGCACCTATGTTGTCCATTTTCATTCTTCTTCAGCTTCCCACCCTCCATCTCCCTTCCTGTTATTTTCTGGAATGATGTGATGGTTTCTCTGTTGGAACCTATAGCTTAGTGTCTGTTTTTCTCTTTAACTACTTACTGTAGGCTTTATGGTAGCAAACTCTATCTGAGGTGTTGGGGACAGACTAAGGCATTATGGGTATGGGGAGGAGCTGGATAGTTGGATCCAAAGTCTGAAGCATGTGGCTGAGTCAAATCCGAGGATTGGATCCGTTACGCATTCATTGAGGAAGAATGAAAATGGACAAGACAGATGCCTAGTTATGGAGAGTACATAACTTTGAATTTCTACATCATCTTATTTAACTTTGATCTTGTATTGTAACAGGTCATTTCTGGGCATCAGTTCTACATCCTGTATAAATGCATCAATTAATTCTTTTTTTATAGAAGCTATGTAAAAATCAGTGTTTAAAGTCTCCGGCCTTGAAATAAAAAATAAGTTTTAATACCACATTTCATTTTTTTGTAATAGCACAAGCAATCAACATGGTTCATCTTGTAGATGTTCATATATACACAATGTTAAATATATGGTTTAACCCATTTTCAAAAAAATGACAGTGCATGCTAACTCAAAATTAAGTTTTCTTTTTTAAGTTGCCACTACCTGCTGAAGACATATCGAGGATTGTGAGTTTGCCTTAAATTTCTCTATTTTTGACATGGCTAATATCTGTTGTTAATCTCTTGAGATTCATGTTCACACATCCGGCACCCTATAATGGCTGCAATTTACATTTTGCAAACTCTCTCTCTGGGATGTAAAAATACTTGTGCAGACACTTTCAGCTAAAGATTATAAAGTATCTATTTTTTTTAAACAAGAAACATCTTTATTAAATTATTACTTATGATATAAGCAATCATACATTTATATAAATGAAAACAGGCCATATTGGTATATTTTAGTTGCAAACATTATACATCACTTATCTAGCCAGTCATTGTCAGTCAAACATTACATAGCTCATTCAAATCCTGCCTTCATTTAAACATCATTCATCCTCCAAAATGTTATTCTGCATGTATTCTTCCCACACTTTCCATTTTTTCTATGTAATTTGTTCCTACCCTTTCTAAAGATCCTATTTCCACTTGTTTTATCTCTGTTACTATATTCACTACTTCTAGTACAGTTGATATAGACTTTGATTTCCATTTTCTAGTAATTGCTTTTTTGCAGCCACCATAATTAGACTCAACAAGGCCTTACCATGTCTAGGCAATTCTGATTCTGTATCATAGCTCAAAAACTCACTTGCTTAGTTATGCCAATTTGTATTTCTGATAGACTAGTCTGGAGTCAATTTTTTAAAGTTTGCCAGTTCATTGCTGTCCCAAAAATATGTTCCCAATTACCTCATCACACCTGCAACATTTGCTTTCTACCTGCTCCAACATTTGCTATCTACCTGACGGAAAATTCTGTGGAGTCTATTTGGGGTATAAAAATACCTGTGTAATCACTTCCAAGCAAAGATCCTAAATCTTCTAGACTTTGTTGCATATTTGGGAGACATACATATATCGCCCATTGTTTCTTTGTGAATTGCTTATCCAGTCTCTCTTCCCAATCCTTTCTAGGTTCATCTGATTCTTGTAGTTATTGTGCAATATTTTATATGCTCTACTAATTATTCCTTTTTTAGTGGCAGCTTCTGTTCTTGATTCTACTAAAAACTCTACCAGTGCTGGTCTTTCATTTAGGACCCCTTATTTCTTTCTCTTTGCCTATATTCTGTTATCAATCCTTGATAGGGAAGGAAATCTGTAACCTGCAGTCCAAATAAGTTCTTGGCCTCCTCCCATTCTATTACCTTTTCCCTCTCTAGTTATTTGCTCCCAATACTTTGTTTCGTTTGCCAGTTTTCTCCAACAAATTCCAGTCCCCTCTTGCCTACTTTGTATATCCCTAATTGCAGTCATCCCTGTTGACAGAATCTCCTTTCTCCATTCCTGTGTTGACTTCGTTCTTAGAATACTTTCTGCTACTTTATAGATATAATATTCTGTATGATTCTTGTTATTCTCCATAAAGGCCTGTATCCAAAATCCCAGTCTCTACTTCTTTCTTGAGCTTCCTCTCTGTTTCATCATGATCTCTTTCCACTTTGAATTACTGTTTTCTGCTTGTTATATGTATAGGAGCCTTAACTGTGTAGCTCTGAAATACCCTTTCAAATTAGGTAATCCCAATCCAACCTGTTCTACTGGAAGAATCTGCTTGTTCCACTTGACTGTTGCCGTCTTCCCCTCCCAGATAAAGTCCTTCAGCTCTTTATTAATTGCTATCCACAACTTCTCCTCTGGTTGATAAAAATATATCTGACCTGTGTATAAGAATAAAGGGACTAAAAACATTTTGACTGCTTGTATCTTACTATCCATATAACAAAGCTTCCATTTTCTCAGTTTTTGTATTATCTTTTTAGTCTCTTCCCACATAACCTTAGCTGCCACTCCAGAATAATTTTTAATCTGTACGCCTAAATATTTCATGTTATCATGTCTGCATAAATACGGATATTGCTGAGCCAATTTGTGTGCTTGTGGATCTACTTCATAATGTCGACTTACCATTTTGTTGATGTTCAAAACAGTGAAATGTCAACGTCGCAAGTTTACAGTCAAGAACTCCCAGAACACCGTATTTCCTTTCTGGGAAACTAACCACTTGGCCATCAACGGTAACTTTACAAATGGAAGCAAATTACACCCACAGAAGTGGGAGGCTTCACCCACCAAACCCGCACATGTGGGGGGTGGGCTTTGCCTCTATACCCCCCTACTTAAATATACCAACTCTGAGAACAGACTACAGTGGAAAAAGTGCAAAGTTCACTGTGGTGGCCAAGTGGTTAGTTTCCCAGAGAGGAAATACGATGTTCCGGGAGTTCTTGGTTCCAAACTTGCAATGTTGTTGCTTCAATGTTTTGAACATTGACAAAATGGTATGCCAACATTATGAAGGGGATCCGTGTTTGTACATAATTTACCTCTATTGCCTTTGTTTTAGCTTCATTAATTTTATATCCCGAAAAGATTTGAAACTGTCTCAGAATGTTCCACAACACTGTAATTTTTCTTTCTGGTTTTGTCATGTATAAAATAATATCTGCAAACACAGCCATCTTTTTTTTTGACTACCATACCAATTATATCCCTGAATTTCTGATTCCCTTGTTTTCTTTGCCAGTGGCTCTAAATATAATGGAAATAACAAAGGGGATAGAGGACACCCCTGTCTGGTTCCTGTGCTCAAGCAGAAATTATCAGAGAGGACTCCGCCAACTTTAATTCTCACCTCTGATCCCTCATATATTCTTCTAATCAACCTTATATTTTTTTCAGGAAATTCAAATGCAACCATTGCCCTGCTCATAAAGTCCCAGCTTAGTCTGTCAAATGATTTCTCTGCCTCAAGACCCACCAACAACAATGGTATTGTCTTACATTCTGCTTCTGTCTGGATTATCAGTGTTCTATTAATGTTGTCAAATGTTTGCCTCCCCTCCACAAAACCACATTGATCCATATCTATACATTTTGGCATTACTTTTGTCATTTTTTTAGCCATTATAGACATGAGCACTTTATAATCATGGTTTAGTATTGAAATGGGCCTGTATGAAGCTGGATCTGATGGATCCTTACCCTCTTTAGGCATTGCAGCTATCATTGCTTTCTTCTAGGATGTTGGTACGTCTCCCCCTCTTAAAATACTGCTAAACAAAATCTTCCAAATCGTTCAGTCTTTTCCTTCCTAGCTTCCAAACTTCCATGGGTATACCATCTATTCCTGGGGACTTTCCTATAGATTGGTTATATATCATAATTTTTATCTCATCTCCTCCTATCCTGTTATTAATAGAGCCTCATCTACCTCTAACCTTGTCATATTTAATTCTTCCATAAATATTTCCATATGTACCTTTTCTTGATTTACATATTTCTTTGCTTTGTGCAGACTTTTGCATAGAATTTCTGAAATATTTCTAGTACCTCTATAGTATCTCTTGTTGGCTCCCTAAGCTTGGCAACAGCCCTTTCTACATTCTGTTGCCTGAGTCATTGTGCTAAAGGTTTTTCTGCTCTACTGTTATCAAAAAAAAAACACTTGCTTAAGAGCAATCTTTCTAAACTTGTGCATGTTATCAAGGTAATCCCTTATTTTCTGCTTAGCATTCTGCAGTTGATCCTCTTCTTGTTCTGTGAGATTCCCCCATTCTGCAGTACTTTAACATTTGTCAGTCCTTCTAAATATTTTTTGTTTCTTCATAAACATAGCTCCCTTTCTTTTATTTCTACCTTATTTTTAAACTCCACCTTAATTTTATCCCACTCCCTAGCTATATTTTCAGAAGAAATTTCTAGCTTCTCTAATAACTCCTGAATAATCTCAGCTACCCATTCCTTAAATTACTCTCTTTTTAACAGATAGGTGGGAAAGCACCACTGTTGTGATTTTATTTCATTACCCTGTGTTTTTATTTTAATTATTATTGGTGCATGATCTGAAATAGCTATTGGGTGTGTATAAAGACCATCTATTAAATGCACATGTTCCTGTGAAATTTAACTTCTGTCTACCCTAGCCCAGTGTTTATACTGTCTTTTGAGGAATAATATGTAAATTCACTCTGAACTCCTGTTACTGAATTCATATCTTCCATGCTAAATATTTTCATAAATTTCTTGAAAAAAATACCTTCCTTTGTTATACTTTCCCTTCTGAGCCCCCAGACACATATTCACTGTTGCATATCACATTCCAGTCCCCACCTATAAGTAATATTCCTTAGTGAAAACTGATTATTTCTCCCAGAATTTTCTTAAGCTCCATTAGAGCAATTTTATCTGAAATATAAATACATGCCAGTGTAATCCTCCTCCTTACCACTAGCCCATTAACACTACAAATCTGCCATTATTAACTTTTTTATCCTCTTTTATCACTATTGGAGCTCCATTGTCACAGGTATTCCCCTGAATAACCATTCTGAAAACATTTTTTATCAAATTCACATGTTCAGTTCTTTCTAAGTGTGTCTCCTGTAACATAACTATTTGCACTCTACATTTTTAATACAGAAAAGAAAGAGTAGTGAACTATATTTATCTGTGAGACCATTGACATTTAAAGGCATTACAGAAAGCATCATTGCATTGAAAAGTTATTATTCCCATCTTTTATGTATAACACTTTTTTGTTAAATGGCTAGTTTCAGCTTTTGTGTTACATGCATACACTGGCAGGTTGAACTCTAATACAGTTGTTTCTTGTCATAGCCATTTGAGCCTATGTTACAACTTACAAAACTTTTTGTTTTACTGAAAGCCCTCAAAAATGCAAACACACCCCCAATACCCCCTAAAACATATTAACTAAATACTAACACACAAAACTATGTACATATTCAAATACTGAAGTTTTACCTTTCTAATAGGAACAAAAGTCCCGAACAGACAGCCACACTCATAGACTTGAGTTAACCTAAAAAAAAGATTAAACATGCTAAGACCCATGGTGCAGCCTGTGCTTCTACTAAGTGCTAATTGGTTTTGTCTTTTCTTTATAGCTCTCCCAGCTGGGAAAACCCCTGAATGCTTTCAGAGAACATGATGTCCTAGCCAATTTCTCTCTCCCAGTTTTTTTTTCTTTTTCTTCAGTCTCCACCAGACTGTAGCCAGTTTCTCTTTATCAGATTTTCTCCATGAAGGCACGAGAGCCAGACAGACAGTTTCTCTATCAGATTGTTTCCACAGAAACATGAAGACCATCTGCAGAATTGCTACTTAGCATACATGTTTTTGCTATACAAAAAGCCTCATAACATTCAATATTCTTGTTCATTTAGTTGCTTACTCTTAAAACTTGTTACTAAAATAATCTAAGGTCGTTAATCCAGTAATTTCCCCATACAAGAATGAGAAAAAGCACATTAATTTTCTTTTGTCATTGTATTGCCTACATTTCTTAAAACTGGACAAGAAGAAAGAGAGAAGAAATAAAGAAAAGAAACAAAAATCAGCAGCACCTGTTTACAGCCTCCATTACACTTAAAAATAACAGATAAAACTTTACTTTATATCATGTAAAGAAAACCATACACCACAAAAATAGCACTAGTAAGAAAAAAATTATTTATTTACAGTTAACTTTCTCCCTCGTCTTCCCTTCCCCAAATGATTTTTTGAACATTAATGACATGAAGTAGGGCATATGCTTTAGAGTCCCCCACAAGTCCAACAAATTCTAAAAAAGTCCAATATTTCCAGATTTTCTTATGTCATGTCATATTTCAGAGATCTAATCATGGCATTATAATCCCCATATTAAGTTATTGGTTTTATTAATGTTCATCTCCATCTCCCAGATCGTGTCACTGCTTCATTTCCAATGTAGTCTCAATTCTTCTAATCAGCTCTCATGCTCCCTTCCTTCACTCCAACATTTTACCTTGAAACATTGGAAAAAATGTTTTACAGGTACAGTCTCTCTGTGGTCTTTTTTACCAGAAGAACAAGAAGCAGATTTTTTTCTGTTTCACAGCTCATTTTTTGTTGGATAAACTTTTGCATTTCTTCTTTAGCATGTACTTCATCAAAAATTTATTTTGTCCCTCAAGGGAAGAATACTTTGAAGACAGCTGGGTACAACAGTTTGAATCCCACACCTGCATCTCAACACTCCCTGAATAGTGGAATAAATTTGCTTCTCTTCTGCCTGGTGTACAATGAGTAATCATTTTCCACAAACAGTCTGCTGTCTCCCACTTTTAATACTTTGTACTTCTGTTACAGCTTTGTCAAAATTCTTTTTTTTTTTTTGAAACGTCTCATATTCAGTCAGCCTTTCTTCACTTTGACCTCTGATTTTTGCACTTTTCTCACCTCATTTGAATACCTGTTTAAAGCTTCTTCGTTTTTTCATTTTTTTGTTATATAAATTGATATACTCCTTCAGTGCTTTATTTATTTTAATCAACTCTAAGTATATATGACTTCTTTTTTTCTCTAGGTTTCTGGAAGTCATGTCTTGCACCAGAGCTGGAGCTTAAACTGCTTCTTGCTGAACAGCTGCAGGATTCTTTGCAGTCAATGTTTTTTTCCTTACCTTTTATGATTGATTTTCCTTCAGCTTCTGTAATTTTTTTGTTTGTTTTTTTTTATGCTGGCATCCAAGCAGTGCGCTTAACAGCAAGTTACTGAAGTCTACCCAAAAACAACAAGTTCACTAGCTGTATTTTCTGAGTTTCTGTTTTCACATTGGGTGAGCTGAAATTAAGCTTTTACTCATTATACAGCCATCTTGGAAGTCCTAAAGTTTCTCAATTTTGTTACCTTTTATGACACGAAGCTAATCTTTTTTTTGCTACTGTTCTTCTGAATACTGTTGCCAGATATTTTCTCCAGTTTTCTTTTCTACTTATTTTTTCTTATTAAGATTATTTTCTAGAAACCCTTTATTAAGTTTGATTATCAGTTATTTTAAAGTAGGCAGTTCCTGTCCATGCCACCATCAACAATCTTTCCACATTAGGAATTTGTCTACCTTACTTTTTTAGTTCTCTCTCTTGAGTATTGATTTCTTGGCCCTAATAGTCATATCATCCCTCTCTTTAAGCTGTAAACTTTGTTTCGTTAGATTCCAGTCCATTATCTTTTTCTTTGACCTCATCTGTTCCTAGTACACCAAGCTCTGTCTTTGTTTATACCAGTTCTTCAGTATGTGATTTCCAGGAACAACCTGTATTCTTATTTGAATGTGAAGTAATTTCATCTTCCATAGTTCATATTTCTCAGCCTCTGTACTATTTTGCACAGCCTTACATATTTTTCTGTAAAATCAGTTTATTTCCTTCCCTTATTGGGTATTTGTGATTCCATATTTAGTCTCCTAGCCCCACCCCGTCTTGCCCTACTTGAGTAAGTGTCACCTGTTTGCAACCTGCATATCTCTCATTTTAGAGTAAGTATGCTAGCCTCAATTGTGTGGTTCTAAAGTATCTCCTGAAGTCAGGAAGTGCCAATCCCCCTCCCACATTCTATTGGGAGAATCATTTTATCCCACCTCACATATGTTTTTATCATCCCAATCAAAATTTCTTATCTCTTTCTTCATGTATGTCAATATTTTGATCCCCACTTAATATAAAAATGTTTGCCCTGTCTTATATGTCACAAGTGGTGCTTAATTTGTTGCCCATATATAAAGAAAGCAGTTTTCAATTTTTATCATTTTGGGACTTTTCATTTCTTCCTATGTCTGTTTTGGAGAATCCTCACTTCTCGGTTATTTAAACATGTAAGTATTTCATTTTTGAATGTATAATTGGACTGTCTCAGATATGGAGGTATCATTTATTGGCATAACCTTAATTTTAAGTTCATTCCATTTATAACCAGAGATACCTGTGAATTCTTTCAGCATTGTAAAAAAATTAGGGAGACTACTTTCTGAAGTAGTTAGATACAGAAGTATGTTACAAGCAAATAATGCTATATTTCTTGTTTGTTATTCCATGCAAAGCCTTGTATATTACTTTGTCGCATACACTGGGCTAGTGGCACTAGCTACAATGCAAATAGTAATGGGAGCATGGGGGCACTTCTGTCTTGTAACTCTTTCTAAAGTAAACCCCCCGTATCAAACTGCACTTTAATTTCAGTACTGCTTCAGCACTCTGGTATAAATGAGTCGGAATCTCCCCAAACCTTGCTGGGAACCTGAACCTTTTTCAAAGCTTCCCTAAAGTATTCCCAATGGACTTTGTCAACGGCTTTCTTTGCATCAAAGCTTACCAAAAGTAACAAGTTCCCTTTTTCTTAAGACTCCTTCTGAATCAAATGGGTTCTGGGTATGTTGTCACTCATCTACCTGCCAAGATGCAAATTCACACTACCATCCCATCTTTCAAAATAGGCATAAATATTTTGTAATCCTGGATTATACTTGATACTGGCTGTAAGAAGTAGTGTTCAAATGATAATTTCCTTCCTTTTTCTGAGATTGTGATCTGGTCATTTAAAACCTTACTGAATAACTGGACCATACTTATATCAATATTTCTCTTCTTACCTTCCATAATTCTAGTGGTATAAAATCTAACCCCAAAGATTTGAAAGTCACCTGGTTATTTAACCTGGCATTTACTACTTTTGACGTAATTGATTTTAAGAGAGCTTGTGGATCTTCATCAGTATTTGTAGGTAATTCAGCCTAGCCAAGAAATTTCTTGCCTTTTACTTCCAGTCCTTCCCTGTAACCTGTTTACTATAGAGTTTTTGATAATAATCACATTAAGCTGTAGCAGTTTGGATGGGGATCACTGTAAGTATATCCTGTAGTATCATGATTTTACCATTCCTCTTACTTTTGACAGCTTGACTTGCATATCTTTTATCCCGGGAGGATTTTATAAAATGTGTCTGACAGAAGCACTTTTAAGTTCACACAGCTGTCCCACAGTAATCTATTGTACCTCTCAAATGTTCCAATTTAGCCCCTTCTGCCAACCTCTTAATTCCTCTTACACCTTGTGATTCTTTCAATTTCTCCAAATTTTCTTAATAGGACCTGTATATCACAGGCTTCTGTTTCTTTCTCTGTTGCAGACATTGCTTTTAATTCCGCCTTTAACTTCTTCCATTCTCCTTCTATTAAATCAACCTCTTTACTTATCTTAACATTTTTATAGCATTTTCTTTTTTTTATGGATTTCAGCCAATAGTTAGAGAAAACTCAAATTAGGTGGTGAGTATCCATAGGGGTGGAATAAGTGATCTCTTTGGTACAAAGGGTGATAAAATGAACATTTTAGAGGTGAATTATTTATTTATGCTTTTATTAACCAGCTAGAAGGACTTTTCCACAGATGCTTTTACAGCTATTACCTAGGCCAGTAGGGTAAAGGCAAGTACCTTGATTATGTATGGATAGTTTAAAGTACCCAAGCAACCAACATGTTTTGGGGATGGGGAGACAACTAGACATGCTCATCATACTGATTACTGCTGCAGTAGCCTTAGCTATATATGGGTTATATCCCACCAGCATCCATAGCTTCAGTGCACCTTTGTTGTACCCAGACTCATTCAGCTTGAGCTGAACTGCTTGAAAAACAAGTTTGTGTGCAAAGCTCTTCAGAGCTTTATTACTGCAGAAGAGTATGCTCCTCTGAGGCTTCCGACGATCAAACGTCAGCTTGTGCTTTCCTTTGTGGGGCAGATAAGATCCCTTTGGGGGGAACCTTACATTTTCTTTATTATATTGATGTTATATTACTTTCCTCTTCAGAAAAGTTAGTTTAAAGCTGGGGATGTTGTGTTTTAACAAACTGTCTTGAGACTGTACTGTACTTTTAAGTGGAGCACTTTTTTTTTGTCAGTTTTAAAGTGGTGTAAAGTAACTGAAAACATTTTTCTGTGGAGACATTGTTTATTTTGCTTTTGTTGGGCTGGCATGGTGCTTTCAAATGCTTTTTTACTGTGTTTTTCTGTAATAAAAAAAAGTAAAACTTGTAGACTGGTAGTGTTTAGTGTTCAACGGAATTTGCTGCTTGTGTTACAAGGGAAAGAGGCACCATTTTTGACTTGACCATGGAACAGACTTCTGGTCCCATGGTCAGTCCTTCTTCTAGCTACAAAAAAAGAAAAAAATAAGCAGACAGCTTCTGCAGTTGCTGGGGTCCCTTCAGTAGGCAAATGAGAGACACTTTTTTTATTTTTTTAACAAAAACACCTTTATTGAATAATCACTTATAACATAGGCAATCATACATTTATATAAATGAAAACAAACTGTATTGACATATTTTCAGTTGCAAACATTGTACATTGCATATAATCTTCTATACAGTCATTGTCTATTGAACATTACACAGCTCATTCAATTCCTGCTTTCCTTTTAACCTCATTCCTCCTCCAAAACATTAATCTGCATACATTGTTGCCACAATTCCCATTTTTTGTATGTTATTTGCTCTTACACTTTTCTAAAGATCTCACTTCCATTTTTTATGTCTGTTACTATATTCACTAGTTCTAGTACAGTTGGTATATACTTTTTAGTTCTATTTTCTAGTAGTTGCTTTTATGGCTGCCACCAGAATTAAACTCAGCATGGCCTTACTATGTCAAGGCAATTCTGATTCTGTATTGCAGCTCAAAAAATCATTTCTTTAGTTACACCAATTTGCTCACCCAGTATTTCTGACAGAGTAGTCAGCAGGGAATTTTTGAAGTCTGCCAGTTCATTACTCTCCCAAAAAATATGCTCCCAATTATCTCTTTCTTTCCCATCACACCTCCAGCATTTGCAATCTACCTGGAAAAAAATTGTTTGGAGTCTGTTTGGGCTATAAAAATACCTATGCAAACACTTCCAAACAAAGATCCTAAATTTCTAGACTTTGTTGCAAATTTGGGAGTCATACATATATCTTCCATTGTTTCTTTGTGAATTATCTATCCAGTCTCTTCCCAATCCTTTCTAACCTCCTCTGATTAATTCCTGTAGTTATCATGCAATATTTGATATGCCTAACTTATCCTTTTTTTAACAGCAGCTTCTGTTCTAGATTGTACTAAAAACTCTGCAAGTACTGGTCTTTCACTTAGGTTCCCTCTACGCCTTTCTGTTTGCCTGTACTCTGATATCAATATTTGATACGGGAGGCAATCTCTAGCCTGCATCCCAAATGTATTCTTGTCCTCTTCCCATGCTGTTATCTTTGCCTCTCTTAATTATTTGCTCCCAGTACTTTGGTTCCTTTGCCAGTTTTCTCAAGTACATTCCAGCCCCCTTTTGTCTGTTCTCTGTACCCCTAATTGTAGTCACCCCTTGTGCCAGAATCTCCTTTCTCCATTCCTGTGTTGGTTTAGTTCTCAGAATACTTCCTGCTACTTTATGAATATAATATTATGTATGGTTATTTTTCTCCTTTTAAGATCTGCATCCAAACAACCCAGTGTCTCCTTATTTCTTGAGCTTCCACCCATTTCATCATCATCCTTTTCCACTTTGAATTATAGATTTCTGTTTGTGCTATGTATAGGAGCCTTAACTGTGTAGATCTGAAATACTCCTTG
Source organism: Protopterus annectens (assembly GCF_019279795.1). Lineage (NCBI taxonomy): Eukaryota > Metazoa > Chordata > Ceratodontiformes > Protopteridae > Protopterus > Protopterus annectens. The sequence goes on along the minus strand of NC_056751.1, from coordinate 344,348,425 downwards.
AAATTAGATAATCCTAAACCATCTTGTTCTTTTGGAAGGATCAACTTATCCCACTTGATTGTTGGTCTTTTCCCGTACCAGATAAAATCATTCAACTCTTTATTAGTTTCAATTCACAACTTCTCCTTTGGTTGATAAAAATATGCCTGGCCTGTATATAAAACTAAATAGACTAAAAACATTTTCACTGTTTTGTATCTTACTAACCATGTCCATAAAACATAGCATCCAGATTCTCAGTTTTTGTATCATCTTTTGTTTAGTCTCTTCCCATTCAGACCTTCAGCTCTGGACAGTTCAGCTCCAATTCACTCTTTGAGCAGTTTACCTTTGAGGCAAAGGGAACTGACAGTCTGAAAGCCTGCATTATCAGATCTGTTGGTGTCTTTCTCCAAGGCTTTCTGCCTTCGAGGTAGTGGAGAGATTCTTCTTTGTTCCCAGAGTATAAACTTCTCTTCCCTCTTCATCTCTGACTCCCAATCCCATTTGATTCTGCATTCAGAGCCTCAGTCATCCATTCCAGTGGGACAGCCAGCCAGCCCAAACCAGCCTCCAGACCACCCAGCAGGGTATAGTAACTTCTTCCAATACCACCCAGGAACATCCCACCGAGGATGTTCCTTGTAAGAAGTGCAAAAGGAGGCACTTTGACTCTCCGCAAGAGTCTGTCACCAAGGACACTGACATTGATGAAGGAGAAAGGTCATCAGATCACCACCCAATGTTGTTTCATTTGGAGGCATAACTCCTGAAACAAAGGGGTGGTTGGTCCCTTGACACCGATGAAGCCTATGGTGCCGAAACTGGTCTATCTATTTTGGATTGGGCTTCATGTCTAATAATAAACTATAAAGTGTGAACTTACTATCCAAGTACTGGCCTGCTTTTGTTGGTGTTTGGCTGTTCTTTGTGGGCCATTGCACTTGCCATGTATGCAGAAGTTTCTGCTTGGCTTTTGATCCCCTGATAACCTTTCTCAAGAGGGGCTGATGTTCCTGGAAGCCTTTGGAGCTGACCCACCTACCTCCTGGGTGACTCCGTCCATTGATGAGCTCATTGATTTAGTCTCTCAACAGGTGTAGAAGGAGCCTGACATGACTGAGCCAATCCCTAAGAGATCAGATAGGATTCGGGCTCCACCTAAGGATAGACAACACTGGAGTAAAGGAGTACCCATTGATGCCATGGTCATAGTGGTGACCACTAAGAAGAAACTCGCAGAACAAAGTTCCTCTGTCCACCCCCCACCCCAACATAGAGTGTAGGGACAGATTCTGGAAGTGTGTCACTGCTTCAGCAACCTTTCCCCTTAAGTCACTGAATTGTTTGGCATACTTTACAAGGCTCCAGAGGAATTTGATCAAGGAACCTTCCAAATCTCTCTCTGGGACCACATCCTCCAAGTTAGAGACTACTATTTCCTCATATTTGACTATCCTTCAGTCTGTTTCAAATTTGTGCATGAGGCTTATCTACCACACGAGTGAAGTTACCTCATGGGCTGCGGGTTCAGTCCTTTCCTTCAGAAGACATGCCTGGATGTGCCTGTGTGACTTTGTAGAACCCTTCATAGGTGTTTACTAGTCTAATGACCACGAGGGCTTTTTAAGCCTAGCCATGCACCCCAAATCTCTGACAAGTTCTGATACCCTTGATAAGTGTAAGCATGGTCCTGGGAGATGAACTATTTACAGGTTACCTCTGTCCATTAGAGACATAGGTGCCAAACCAGGAATGAATTTCCAGTTTCCCATCCAATTCTCCAAGTTGCACTTGAATTGGGTTAGGGAGGAACTCTGCGTCACATGGATGGGGAGCCTGTTCCATAGATAGGGTAGTGTCTGGAGTATATACCTATCTCTTCAGCAGGTCCTGTTTATTTTACAGGCAAGGTTTAAGTCTTTAGAATGAGTAATTCTGGTGCTGTTTGTTTTGTGGATATGCAGGAGGTCCATCAGAGTGGGGTCTAACAATTCCCTGTATGCCAGGCATAGATCTCTCCTCAAAAGCATGTAGGAGACAGACTACAGGGATAGGGCCTTGAGGCTGTCTGCATAGAACATATTACTTATACCCTGTTTTCTTTTAGTGAGGAACCTCTGTGGACATTCCAGTTGTTGGATATGTCTGGTTAGGTACATACCAAAGGGGGCATTGTACTCAATGACAGGACTGATGAATGCCAGTTACATTGGAGAAATGACTCCTTGGACTTAGATGCTATACCTTTGTTTATAAGTTGTGCAACATAGAATGAATTCCTCACCACTGTAGACACATGATGATCAAAGGCTAGATTACTATCTATGTGTGTCCCTAAGTCCCTGACTACTGGGTCAACTCTAAGGGGTGTGTTTTCAATGTGATAATTACCAGGGATAGATGACTTCCCAAAGGATAATTCTATTCATTTCATGGCATTTAGTTTTAGTCCATGGATCTGACACCGGTTGTTTGTCTGTATCAGCCCCTCCTGGAGAACATTTGTGTCCTTGTGAAATTCAATGACAACTCCTAATTTGCAATCATCTGCAGATTTAGTCATCCAGAGACCACTGACATTGGCTTTCACTTCTGAGAAGTAAATGCCAAAAAGGAGCAGTCCAAGGACTGATTCCTGAGGGATTCCACTTGTGACTGGCCTCTTTGTAGAGGTGGAGTCCCCAGTTCTAACTTTCTGGTTCTTGTCTGTGAGCCAGTTGGCTATCCACCGGATGACATACGGGTTTGTACCTAAAGTCTTACCCGAGTGGGGTATTGTGTCAAATGCCTTGGCCAGGTCAAGGTAGGCAGTGTGAATGACTTTGCCCTCATCCATATCTTAGGTGACCTTCTCAAAGAAGTCCACCAGGTTGAGTAGGCATGATCTGACTTTGACAAAACCAAACTGGTTGGGTCCAGTGTTTGGAGATTTACTGTGTGTCTATTGATCATCTCCATGAATATTCTTTTCATGGCTTTACATACACGACTAGTGAAGCATATGGATCTGTTGTTTCCAGGGTCTGTAGATGGCCCACTTTCGTGCAGAGGGATGATTGTTGCCTTTCTCCATTCATGAGGGGTGAAGCCTGTGTGGAGGCTACAGTTAAATAGTAATTCCAAAGGCCCTGATAGGTCATGTTTCCTTCTATTTAGGAGGCATCCTGGGATATTGTCTGGGCCCATTGATGCAGTGTTCTTTGTCTTAGAGCATTAAGGAACTGTTTTGTAATGATAGTAGAGGGAGTTATATTTGATGATATTTCCTGAGGGAAGGTTGAGGGGGAGAGAGGGGTAAAATTGGAGCTGAATTTATCAGCCAGGAGGTTTGCTATATCTTCTGGCTCAGTATATGTGGGTCCATTTACAATAAGTCTGTCAAAGTAACAAAACTCAGTAGGTATGGCAAGGGCACGGCACCAAAAAGGAAATCCAAATGCAAAGAGAAAATGCCAGCCCAAAATGGTGTGCACAAAACAGATTTATTGTGACATATACAGACCGGTTTCGGCTAAAATTACCAAGCCTTCCTCAGTGTAACAAAAACTTCCACAAATAGCCACATGTTATATACACAACAGTAAATTGGTAAGCCAAGATGATTGGTCACAACTGCATGTTAAGGCCAGGGGGGAATAATCCCCCCAATTTAATAATCCATTTTTTTCTTTCATGTTTAATATATTGTGCCAACCAACTTTGTATTTTTCTTACCAGTGATTCTTTCAATAACAGTAAACCTAAAATTGGCTGTAGGATGATTCAAAACATGCTTGTAAAAGGCACGAGTTGCCTTTTTATTTTTAATATCACCCGTGTTCACTGATCTGAAGTTTCACTGGTCTCGAAGTCTGTCCTACATAAAACGCAGAAAATGAGCAGGTAGCCAGGTTAACTAACCATTCACTAGAGCAATTGGCAAAAAATTTAATGTTATAGACCTGGCCAGCTTTCCTGCTCAAGAACTCTTATCCATACATATACAATGAGTACAGTGCCCACATGAAAAACTCCCAACCAGAGGGTCCCCCATAAGTGTCGTTTGAAATTGTGGCTGAACCTCCATAGACCCAGTCTTATAATGAGCAAAAAAGAACCCAGTGTTCTGCCTCTCCTATAACCAAAGGGACATCTTTCTAGTAACAAGTTAGCAAGCCTAACATCTCCCAACAGAATGTTCCAGTTCCGTTGGATTACTTGTAACAGGTTAGGAGTGTTGCGCCCATAAGTAGTAATAAATCTGATACTGGAATCCTGAGAAAAAGGTCTATTCTTATATCGCAACAAATCCTGTCTAATCAATGAAGATACTTCCCTACAGGCCATGGTAATGGTGTCAGAATTGTAGCCCCTGGCCTTGAATCTACCCACCAGGTCATGCCTCTGATGTTCATAAGTCTCTGAATCTGAACAGATACACTTGATTCTCATAAATTGGGATTTAGGTATGTTGCGTTTAATATGGGGATGATGGTGGCTAGAAGCATGCAACAAAGCGTTGTATTATGGAAATTTTCAGTAGACCCATGTATCCAATGTATGATTAGATTTTCTACTAACCAGAACATCCAAAAAGGTTATCTGGTTCAAATCAAAGTTGCATGTAAAATGAATGCCCCATTTATTACTTTTAATGTAATCCAAAAATTCATTTAGAAACGCAACATCAGCTCTCCGTACTAACCAGCAGTTGTCCAAATAACGACGCCAGATGTCAATCTCAGGCAAATACAGATTATGATGGGGATCATAAATCAATTGTTCTTCCAAATATGCCATAAAAAGATCGGCATATATAGGGGCAAAAGAAGCTCCCATAGTAGTACCCTGCATCTGTAGATAGCAACTGTCCTGATAATAGAAAACATTCTTGGTTAGTACATGCTCAGTTAATCCCAATAAAAAAGGTGTTAAAACCTGGTGGGTAGAGTTCCGATATAGTTTGACAATGTTCTAATGCTAACAGGCCAGCCCAGTGTGGAATATTTGTATATACGGCTGACATATCAATGGTACATAACAACCAACCCGGCTCAAGTTGAGTATCATAGAGGATCTTCAGGAACTCCGAGCCCTGGCATAACAGAGTAGGGGGCGAAGATATTGAGTCAAATAAACTGATAGTGGTTCAGTGAGAGATCCCCTGCCTAAAACAGTAGGCCTACCCGGAGGGTTCTGCAGTGGTTTATGCACCTTGGGTAACAAATATAAATACTGTGGTTTCGGATCACTAACCATCAAATGTTTGGAAATAGAGGTAGTAATGATCCTTTCCTCTACTGCCAGGTTCAAAAAAGCATCAATCTGTTTTTTGAAGCCCCCAGTAGGATCCAGGGGCATCCGCATATAGTATTGTTTACTATTCAATTGCCTCTTTGCTTCCTGATCATAATTAGCCCAGTCCATAACCACTACAGCCCCTCCTTTGTCAGCCAGTGTAATAACCAAGTTGAATATAAACAAAGAAAAGGCCAGCACCAGTGACACGAAGCAAAGATTATTTATTAATTCTACCAGACCGGTTTCAGCATATAGCTTTCTTCAGTGGTTATACATGGTCAGCAGTTCACAAACTGCATTTATATATGATACCCAATTAAGCAACAATTGACATCATTTCCTGTGAGAGCAACAAAAATGGATAGTACATACAAAATGTTACAAAATGCATGTATATATATATATATATGTACGAATATACGTGCATGAAATAAAAAACAGCATACAAAAGTGAATAATACAATATATTCTAATTAATAAAGAAAATGAGAATATACTAGTAAATTGTAAAACTAACTACTGAATATTCAGCATAATCCTAAGCACAGTTTTATAACTTGTCATTAAGACCTGGTGGAAAAAGACCACCTAATTTTACTATCCATTTCTTTTCCTTGGTATTCAATAAATTGTGCCATCCTGTTCTGAAATATTTATTTCCAAAAATTCTATCAATAATGGTAAAAGTGAATTTAGCTATTTTGTGAATCAGTGAGTGCTTGTACAAAGCGTTGGTCATTCTAGCATTGCTAATGTCTCCCAGATGTTCTGGCATCCGACATTTGAACTGTCTGGATGTTTGACCAATGTAGAATGCTTGACATGTGCAAGTTGCCAAATAAATAACCCACTAATCCACAATTGGCAAAACACTTAATATCAAATAATTTACCTGTATTTTTGCTGGTAAAATTCTTAGTCTTAAAGATGTGTTTACAGAAGGAGCAATGGCCACATGGATAGCACCCCACTAATTTCTCCCCTGAAAGAGTAGTTTGGTGATACATACTCGATTTGGTCATGGTCCTTTTATAATGTGAGAAGTGTGACCCCAGGGTTTTTCCTTTTCTGTATGAAAACTGACATCTGTCCCCCAACCAGTCATCAAGTCGTATGTTACTTTTAAGTATATTCCAATGTTTATTAATAATTTGAGTAAACTGATGAGTATTCCTTCCAAATGTTGTAACCAGCCTAATGGTGTCCTGATTACCCATAATATGTTTGGATTTGTATGTTAATAGGCTGTCCCTCAATTGATTACAAGCCCATGTTGATGCAGTTTTAACATTGTTCTGCTTGTACCCTCTTTCTAAAATCTATTAGTAAGATCCTGATGACATATATTGAAGTCTTGCTCTGAGGAGCAGATTCTTCTGATTCTAAGAAACTGCGATTTGGGAATATTATTAATAGTGTGTCTGGGATGGAGACTGGAAGCATGCAGCAAGCTATTATATTGTGGATACTTCCTGTAAACCGTTGTTCTTAAAGCATGATCTGGTTTTCGCTCCAAATGTACGCCCAAAAAATCAATTTCTTGTACGTTGTAATTTACAGTGAATTCAACTCCCCACTTGTTACAATTGAGATACTCCACAAATTCCTGAAGATATTCTGGGCCCCCTATCCAAACTAGCCAACAGTCATCCACATAGCGGCGCCAGATGTCAATCTCAGGTAAATATAAATTATGCATACCGTCATAGATGATCTGTTCCTCTATATACCCCATAAATAAGTCTGCATAAATAGGGGCAAAAGATGCCCCCATCGCAGTGCCCTGAATTTGCCAATAGCATTGATCTTGGAAATAAAAAAGATTCCTGGTAAGTACATGTTCAGCCATGCAAACTAAAAGAGTATTAAAACCAGGAGGATAGATATTTGTTCTATTAAGCCAAAATTCCAATGCCAGCAATCCGGCCCAATGGGGAATACAGGTATATAGAGACTTGACATCAAGAGCCAGTAAGGTTCCAACTGGGATTCTGAAACTATTTGAAGAAATTCGGTTGTATCCTTAATCCTGGCCCTGATATATGTCAATAAGGGCTTCAAATGCTCGGTTAAATAAACAGATAAAGGTTCAGTAAGTGAACCAATCCCCGAGACTATTGGTCTACCGGGAGGCTCCTTGAGAGATTTGTGGATTTTAGGTAATAGATATAAGTATTGTTTACAAGGGTCCCGTACTGTTAGTTGAATTCTAATTTTGGCACTGATGATCCCTTCCTCTACTGCAGAATCCAAAAAATCATCTATGGCTTTCTTAAAATTTGGCGTGGGGTCCAAGGACATATGAAGTAATGCTGATTGTTTGACAACTGTCTTTTACCTTCAGCCCAGTAATAACTGGAGTCCATAATCACAATTGCCCCACCCTTATCCGCTGGAAGAATAACAATATTAGAATTGGATTTGAGATCATCTAAGGCCTGTTGTTCATCTATACTAAGATTCTGTCTCAAAATATTACCTGAACCCATATCATGGTGCAAATCTTTGATGATAGCTTGTTGGAATATATTTACATGCTTGTCCATCGGTGGATTAAAGTTGGATGGTAAAAAACGAAATTCAGCAGATCTTTGAGCACTATCTTGTTGATCAAAGAAATGTTTCAGATTAATTTTACGACAAAAAGCCAAAGTATCAGCAACAAAGACACTCTCATCCACAAAAAATCCAGGGATAAAACCAAGACCTTTATTCAACAAAGATTCTTGAACGGAGGTTAGTACATAACTCAAAATATTGTGTATGTTTGAAAAAACTGGGTTCATTTCACTATGCTCTGAAGAAAATCCTCTAGTGTTTCTACACCTGTGCTTGCGTCCCCCTTGTGTCTTTTACGTCTAAAGTGAATTCAGAATTACGACCTTTTTTAGAAACAGGAGAATCACCATTGTGGTTAACTTCCGTATCTGTAGCAGAGGATTCCTCACCAGAGGTGGTACCCTGTGAGGTATCTTTCTTTAATATTGACCTAGGTCTTTTTTTGTGTGAAAAAGTGGGATTCCTAGGAGTCCTGGTACCCTCAGCAAATCTAACGCTTCTCTGTGACTCAAAAGGTTTGCCCTTTTCGTAATCTTTTACATCCCTAGTAAATTTGTGTAATTTTTTCTCCTTTAAGCCATTCTCAAAGGCCACCAATTCCCTAGATAATTTACTCAAATTATCCTTAAAATTTGGTAAACTTTCATATTCCTTCAACTGATTACAGGTTTCTTGCACATCACAAATATTGACTTGTACCGTCCTATCATAAAAAGAGGCTAATATATTCACAAAGGACATGGAGGCCTTCTGCTGAGCCAATTTCCATTCCTGTAAAAGAGTTTCATCTGCTTTACTGACTAGAGGCTGATGTTTGATTCTTAGGCCTCTAGGTGTTATATTGTGATTCTGATAGGCTTTAAAAATCCTAGAATGCCAAATATTGCTACGTAAAGTTCTAATTTGTTTGCCCAATTGTGTAAATAGAAAACTACAACCGCCAACTGGATCATTTATATTATTTTCTTTGGAACTATTATCCAATGCTATTCCAAAGACCTGGATATCATCCTTGTCCACGCATAAGCCTTGGAGTAATTTATTGAGATCCATGGCAATAAGTTGTGATGGAAATAACAGTCAAATGTGATGTGTAAATTTCAAGAGTATTGAAAATATAAACTCCCCAGGGAATCGATGGCCTAATAACATCTATAATTGAGATTTAATAATTGAGATGCAAGTCACAGAGAAGCATACAGTATGCCAAGGGACCAAAATATTCCTGAAATAACCACAGACCCAATAAATACAATCACTTCTGTTCAATGAGTATAAATGTTATAACACTAAAAATCCACAATGTTATAAACCAGATATATAGCATGAAACTGGAACTAACCTACTATTGATAGAGGAACATACATTAATAAGTCATTCACCATAAGGATATCTTTCCCAAAGCTCTGTCCCTGTACATGTAAATGCTTCAAACAGAATATTCTAAAGTAACATGCTAAATATGCAAGTCAATTAGGAATAACCATAAAAATTAGTAAATACATACTCATGAATGATGCATAGGTATAGAAAATTAAGTCTATGCTATAGCTAAAATGCTAAACTGTCCTGAAAAAACAAGTGCTAGCATGTCAATATTCCACTTGTGATGCTAAGGCCTAATATGATTGTACCAAAAAGAGCCCAATAAAAGTGTCTATAGGTAAATGTTTAACAATAAAAAGTGAAAACAGTATGTAAAAATACTTATTCACAATAACATACAATGCACCCTAGCTATATATGTAAAAGACGGAATTCACCATACCAATTATTATACTTGCAAAGGATGTATATAATATCTATAATGCCAACCAATATTAATCTAAAATCATGTTATATTGGTTGAATACATAGGCAAATAATACAATACTGTGGACCTAGATTGGTTCAGCTGTTGCTTGACTGAAAAAAATCACTTATTATCAAGTGTATAGTCTGTCAATCAAAACTCTATGCACAGACTAATACTGATTATATGTTGTTTGCCAAGCAAATACAAACATAGATGTTGAAACCAAAATTTGTATAAAGATCTGAAACTGTCCTAATCATAAATATGATAGGAACTAATCACCAATTTCAATTGTCAATATCAACACCAAGAAAAGTGTCCCTATGTATTCAAAGCGATGCTATCCTGGTTGTCATAAATATAAATCGCAAATGATTTTATACAATCCTAATGCAGAGGTATAACAATGATATTTGTAAAAACAAATAAACATATAGTGATGTAATTTTGTATAAGGAGCAAGTAAGTCAGTCTCTCAGAGTCCACAAACAAATAGTGATGTAATTCTATATAGGGAACAAGTAACCAGTCTCTCAAAGTCCACCATGGATAAGTGACACAGTCTCAAAAGCAAAGTTCCAATATCTGGTTTCGAACTGGCCAAAAAGGTGTAAGAACGACCTATTGTTCTTGAGAGGCGAATGTTAATATACTTCTATATAGGAGACCACTGTCCCAGTCTCTCTCAATCAACCAAAATGGAGCGCCACAGTCTTAAAAATAGGGTCCCAATAATATCCAGTATCAGGTATCAAACCCACCAAGGAACTATACAAACAGCCTACTGTTCTGAAAATGCGTTTGCCTGGAAGTTACCACCAGCGACAAATAATCTTGGTGAAAAAGGTTATATTGCTAACCTGAATAATCAGCCCCTGAAGACATCAGCCAGACTTGGAGACCATATCGATCCGCAACCTTGGCGATACAAAATGGATAAATCCAAAAAGCAAAAGTTCTAGTACACACCAAAGAAATAAAGGAAAAAATAAAATATATGAAATAACTGTGAGGATAATACTGCATTTCACTCACAATACACGAGTGAAGAAATGGTCCTTCACATATCAAATGAAGTAGAAAACAAAAAAATCCTTTTGGAACCTGAATCTTCACAGGAAAACCAAATAGTTATAACCATGTACTGATCAGATGAAGAATCCTCTCCTACAGATACACCAAATCACGCCACAAAGATGGCTTCTGCTTCTGATCTCCCAAAACCAACAGCCAGCAAACCAAAACGTAATTACTCCAAAAACGTGCTAGCAAGTACGGCAGATGCACAGGCCAAAGCAACTTGAATATAAACAAAGAAAAGGCCAGCACCAGGGACACGAAGCAAAGATTATTTATTAATTCTACCAGACCGGTTTCAGCATATAGCTTTCTTCAGTGGTTATACATGGTGTATACAAGGGGAATGGAATTTCTATGCCTGCTTATGACAGCAACTGATTATGGTGTTAAACTCCAAGCTTTATTGGTTTGTGGATTCAATCACTCGAACACACTTATGGTTGGATATTACCCCTGAATATGTGGAGTGGATAATTATTTAATCTTGCTTTCCACCTTTAGTTTAGTCTTTGGTGTATGACTTTGGTTTAGTGTTCCTGATGCAGATAGCACTACCCTTTTTTTGCATTTTTTGCATTTTATGAATCATCTGGTTGGTGGCTATCATTGTTCCCAGTCTGTTGTTCAATATCAGGATTTTGCCTTTCTGGGGCCACGTAGCACCACTACTGGTTGTATTGTGGACATTTATTAATGGCCCAACAAGGGTCGGTGCTATTATTGTTACTCGGTTTTTGGTTTAAGTTACTCTTCCTACATTTGATGGTCAGGTGCGGATATTTGGAACCATTTTTGTGTCCTCTTGGTTTGATTTGCTAATAACCCTATGCATTTACTACTTGATTTGTAGTGGATAATATTTATACATTTGCTGTTTTTTGGCAGACAAGAAACAACCGTGTCCCATTTATAGTGTTTTATAACTTTTCTGAGCATTTGTGATAAGTATGGATTTGGACCAACTTCTCCAAGGTCTGTCACGTGATAGAGATATTAGTATATTTGGTTTAGGGACCAAGGTTCCTGGGGATCCCTTGGTCAGGGGTGAATCTACATCATCTTGTTATGAAGTGTTTACAAAGTTATCTAAAAGTATGAGGACTATGCGTACTCGTGTGGCATCTTCACCTTTTTAAAGCATACAGGGTGAGGAATATTTTCCTAGGGGATTACGGGTACGGATCCAGCCCTTAGTTTCTGAGATAGACCAGGAATTGGACCAACAATGGTTAGCAGTTCAACAACAACCATCCATGGGGTTCATGGAGGCCCTATTGGCTTATCACAACAGATGTATTGATTCTAACTTGATTGAGGTGACTAAACTGTATGAGGATACTAAGCAGTTTGAAGGGCAGACCTATTACCAAGCCTGTTTACAACAGTTAAGTCAGGAATTACTGACCCTTGAGGGCCAACTAAGGGACAGGAAGATACACAAATTCAACCATGATCAAGCCGACTATGATAGGGGGGAGACCATTTGGACCCCATAAAAGTGTAAAATTTTCTAATAATGGTTCCAAACCCAACAAGAGGAAATGGCCTAGGTCAATCTTGAAGAAGACAGCACCTTCGTTTGGTAGTACCTCATGGGAAGAATCATCCTCCATGATGGATTCTGAAACAGCACCAGTATTATCTTCCCCACACCAAAACGCAGTAACTTGGACACCCCTTTAGGATCAGGAGACACAGGGCAGGGTGGAAACATCACAAGAATAGCTGATGTGGCGACATTATTACAGATTATGACCAACAAGTAATTGAATATAATAATGTTCTCAACATTTCTTCATATGTTTTAACTCCTATTGAAATTGAACTACTTAATAAAGGATTGAATTTCGTCCCTGCATTTTTTTTCCCGTGGGTGTTTTTGCTGATGATGTGAATAGTTTTTGTCATACTCTTAATTTGAAATTGTTTTTTGACTAAGATAACCATGGGTCTAGTGATTCATCCTTTCATTTTGATAGTTCTAATTTTATGTCTCCGATGAACCCCACTGTTCATCTGTTTTTCCACAGGATTCTCAAACATTTACATCTTCACTATTCTGATATGGTTACTAAATCCCACAATCTTTTTAAACACCAACAGGAGGCCCTTACACAGCTTAAGTCCAACAACAACTTGGTTATTACACCGGCTGACAAAGTAGGGGGGCTGTAGTGGTTATGGACTGGGCTAATTATGATCAGGAAGTAAAGAGGCAATTGGATAGAAAACAATTCTATATGCGGATGCCCCTGGATCCTACTGGGGGCTTAAAAAAACAGACTGATGCCTTTTTGAACCTGGCGGTAGAGGAAGGGATCATTACTACCTCTATTTCCAAACATTTGATGGTTAGTGATCCGAAACCACAGTATTTATATTTGTTACCCAAGGTGCATAGATCACTGCAGAACCCTCCGGGTAGGCCTATTGTTTCAGGCAGGGGATCTCTCACTGAACCACTATCTGTTTATTTGACTCAATATCTTCTCTCTCTACTCCGGTGTCAGGGCTCGGATTCAGGACACAATGGAGTTCCTGCAGATCCTCCAAGATACCCAACTTGAGCCGGGTTGGTTGTTATGTACCCTTGATGTGTCAGCCCTATATATGAATACTCCACACTGGGCTGGCCTGTTTGCATTGGAACATTGGCTAACTATATCAGAACTCTACCCACCAGGTTTTAACACCTTTTTGTTTGGATTAACTGAGCATGTACTAACCAAGAATGTTTTCTATTATCAGGACAGTTGCTATCTACAGATGCAGGGTGCTGCTATGGGGGCTTCTTTTGCCCCTGTATATGCCGATCATTTTATGGCATATTTGGAAGAACAATTGATTTATGATCCCCTTCATAATCTGTATTTGCCTGAGCTTGACATCTGGCGTCATTATTTGGACGACTGTTGGTTAGTATGGAGAGCGGATGTTGCGTTTCTAAATTAATTTTTGGATTACATTAATCGTAATAAATGGGGCATTCATTTTACATGCAACTTTAATTTGAACCAGATAACCTTTTTGGATGTTCTGGTTAGTAGAAAATCTGATCATACATTGGATACACGGGTCTACTGGAAATTTCCATAATACAACGCTTTGTTGCATGCTTCTTGCCACCATCCTCCCCATACTAAAAGCAACATACCTAATTCCCAATTTGAGAATCAAGTGTATCTGTTCGGATTTTGAGACTTATGAACATCAGAGGCGTGACCTGGTGGGTAGATTCAAGGCCAGGGGGTACAATTCTGGCCTGTAGGGAGGTATCTGCATTGGATAGACAGGATCTGTTGCGATATAAGGATAGACCTTTTTCTCATGACTCCCAATGTCAGATTTATTACTACTTATGGGCGCAACACTCCTAACCTGTTACAAGTAATCCATTGGAATTGGAACATTCTGTTGGGAGATGTTAGACTTGCTAACTTGTTACCGGAAAGATGCCCATTTGGTTACAGGAGAGGCAGAACACTGGGTTTTTTTTTTTGCTCATTTTAAGACTGGGTCTATGGAGGTTCAGCCACAATTTCAAATTACACGTATGGGGGACCCACTGGTTGGGTGTTTTCCATGTGGGCACTGTACTCATTGTATACGTATGGATAAGACTAAAGAGTTCTCTAGCAGGAACACTGGCCATGTCTATGATATTAACTTTTTTGCCAATTGCACTAGTGAATGGTTGGTTTACCTGGCTACCTGTTTATGTTCTGTGTTTGAAGTGAAACTTCGAATCAGTGAACACATGAGTGATATTAAAAATAAAAAGGAAACTAGTGCTCTTTATAAGCATGTTTTGAGTCATCTAATTGTAGGTTTACTGTTGATAGAATCACTGGTAAGAAAAATAACAAAGTTGGTTGGCGCAATATATTAAACATGAAATAAAAAAGTGGATTATTAAATTGGGGGGATTATTCCCCCCTGGGCTTAATGAGCAATTGTGACCAATCATCTTGACTTACCAATTTACTGCTGTGTATTTAACATGTGGCTATTTGTGGAAGTTTTTGTTACACTGAGGAAGGCTTGGTAATTTTAGCAGAAACCAGTCTGTATATGTCACAATAAATCTGTTTTGTGCACACCTCTTTGGGCTGGCATTTTCTCTTTGCCTTTCCATTTACAATAAGCTCTGCACACAATTGTGTATTGCCTTTGAGGTTGCGGACATAAATAAAGAATGCCTTGTAGCTGTCCATGGCCTGGGATGCCAAATTTACCTCAAATTTGGCTTTGGTATACTTTACTTGTCCTCTGAGTTGTTTGTTTAGTTTGAGAGTGCTTTTATTCTGCTGGGTGCTGCACCTCCCAATTTTTACAGTGATTTTCTTCCTCATGATTTTGCGATTTTAATAGGGTGGCTTGTTTTTTGAGTTCTATACTTCTTCCTGGTGGGTACAGCTGCCTCTATTCAGCAATTAACATGCTTGTACAGGGTTTCTGTGAACAGTTCTGCACAGGCAGAAGTGTTCTCATGGTTTATGGGGGCTTGAAATTTTGCCAGGTTCTCACTTAATAGCAGGAGGTTAGCCTTATAATAGTTCCTGAATATTCCAGGTTTAGCTGGGGGTCCAGGTTTTATTTTGACTTCAAAGGAGAACATTTTGTGGTCTGACCTTACCAGGGAAGGCATTACAGTAGGGGGTGTGCAGCAGTGTCCCATATTAGTGAGGACCAGATCCAGTATGGTTGCACCCCTTGTTGGTATATTGACTATCAGTTCCAGGGAGTTTGTGTTTACAAAATCCAGGAATCTCTGTGCATGCACATTTGGTGTCATATAGGATTCCCAGTTAATAGTGGGGCAATTAAAATCACCCATTAGTATGGTGGTGGTTAGTGTTTCTAATAAGTTTAAATACATGGTATGGGTTTCCTGGGTCATAGAGAGAGACCTATAGCATGCAAAGAAGTGGTATTGGATTTTACCTGTGGTGATTTGAACAATGATCAGCTCAAGTGCATTGTCCTGTTTGACCAGCCTTGAAGTATATTTATATTTTATGTAAATAGAGACACCTCCATCATTAGCCCTGCCTGTGAATTATCTGGCCTATATGTGTGGAAGGCATTATAACCTTGTACTGTTGGTGTGCTCTCTGCAGCTTTAAACTATGTCTCTGTGACAAATCTTTTGTCAATGCTCCTTTTGAGGGAACCTCTATATTTAGCCCCAATGTAAAAGACACTCGCTCTAGGTGTTAGCCTGATGGGAAAACTCTTGTCTCCTGTGTGCCTGCATTTTTTAACCACTCAACGGACCTTTTCTAGGAACCAACATGGTGAACAGGAAATGTGGTTTAAAAAATCCCAGGGTCCCTTCCAAGATCCACATGAAGATAGTTCCCCCAGAGGCAGAGGAGGGAATTCCAATAGAAGATGCTGTCCCTGTGGCAAAGGTGGTCCACAAAATTAGGGATCTAGGGATATCTTCTCTGACAGATCCTAGGTCATCATTGTTCTTTTAATGTTATCAAGTATTTTCCTCCCCTCCATTAAACCATATTGAGGCATATCTTATCAATTTTGGCATTGGATTTGCCATTATTTTAGTCATTAGTTTAGCCATTATAGACATGAACACTTTATAATGATGGTTTGGAATTGAAATGTCCCTATATGAAGCTGGATCTGATATGTTTTATGGCTACAGTAGCTTTCTTTAGTGTTGATGGTGATTTTCCTCCTTTTAAAATACTGTTAAACAAAACCTTCCAGATCTTTATCACTTTCTTCTATCCTAATTTCCAGACTTCCACAGGAATATCATCGTTTCTTGGACAGTTTCCAATAGATTTGTTATACATCACCATTTTATCTCATCTCCTCCTATTCTGTTAATAATTGAGCCTGATCTACCTCTAACCTTGGCATATTTAATTATTCCATAAACATTTCCATTTATACTTTTTCTTGATTTCCACTTTCCTCTGCATTATACAGATTTTTATAAAATTTCCAAAATATTTCCAATACCTCTACAGGATCTCTGGTTATTTTCCTTGTTGTAGGTTCCCTGAGCTTGGCAACAACATTTTCTGCTTTCTTTTGCCTGAGTCATTGTGCTAAAAGCTTTTGTGTTGTGGAGGTATCAAAAACACAGAAATCTTTAAAAAATCTTGCATATTATTGAGGTAATCCCTTATTCTCTCTCTCTCTCTCTCTAGCTCTCTCTCTCTGTAGCACTCTGTAGTTAACACCTTTTCTTGTTTTGTTAGATTCTCTGTATTCTGTAATACTTTAACCTTTGTCAGTCCCTCTAAATAATTTTTATTTCTTAACCATATCTCTTTCTTTTATTTCTACCTTATTTTTAAACTCCATTTTTATTTTATCCCACTCCCTAGCTATATTTTCTGAAGAAATGTCTATTTTCCCTAATAAGTGCTTAACATATTTTCATTATATATTCCTTAAATTCCTCTCTGTCCAACAGATTTTTTGGGGAAGCAACAGTGTCTCAATTTTTTTTCATTACACTACAATTTTAGTTTAGTTATTACTGGTGCATGATCTAAATTACTGTATTTGTATTAAAAATTTCAATCAAATGCACATGTTGCTGTGAAATATAATTTCTATTTAGCCTAGCCCAGATTTTGTACCTTGGGAAATAATATATAAATTCTCTCTGAGCTCCCATTGCTGAATTCACATCTTAGATATCAAATATTTTCATAAATGTCTTCAAAAATGTACCCCTTTTATATTACATTTTTCCTTCTTGTCCATCAGATACAGCCTCACTTTTGCAAATCAAATTCCAGACCCCCTAAATAATAATACCTGCTGAAAGTTGATTATTTCTCCCAGAATTTTCTTAAGCTCCACTGTAGCAGTTTTAGGTGGAATGTAATAAATACATGCCATTGTGATCCTTCTCCCTTGTCAGTAGCCCCATAGTACAACAAATATAGCATTATTATTATCTTTTTTTCCTTTTCTATCACTGTTGGAGCTCCTCTAGCAATTGATATAAACACTCCCCTGTTTTTGCCCCAGATATTCAACTGATTAACTTTTGAAATCCTTTTTGTATCAAATTCACATGCTCAGTTCTCTCCAAATGTCTCTTCTAGTATAGCTATTTACACTCTACATTGTAATATTGTGCATTACTCTTTGTTTTCTGTATATACATGAGACGGTTCACTTTCAAAGATATTATGGAAAGTGTTGCCGTTATGATAAGAAGTTATAATTCCAACCAGTTATGTATCATAACTTTTTTAAATGTCTAGCTTCAGCTTTTGTGTTACATGCATACACTAATGTTTGGCAGTTTGATCTTTTATACAGTTGTTTCTTGTCATATCCATTTGAACCTCTGTCACATTTTACAAGACTTTCTGCTCTTATGAAAACCCTCAAAGAAAAGAATAAACAGACCCCCATAATCTATTAACTTGATTCAAACACACAAAGCTATGTTCATCTTCAAATAATGAAGTTTAATCCTTCTAATAGTTACATTTGTCCAAGATTGACAACTACACTTACAGGCTTTAATTGACTTATAATGAAGGTTATCCATACCAAGAGAGATGGTATACCTTTGCTTTTACTTACACTATGTACTGTCTGTTTTTTTTTTCTTATATTATTTCTCACCTATATGTAGAGAGCAATTTGAATGCTTTCAGAAAACATTATTTAGCCATTGAAAGAAAAAAGTATTATGTTTTTATTGTCCTCGTATCAGATTGTCACCACAGAAACATGAGAACCAGATACACAGTTGCTTCAGCTACAGGCTTCTCATATTGCACATTTATCATATGTTTGCTAAAGGAAAACTTTTCATTACATTGTGTTCTTCTGTTTACTTGCTTCCACTTAAAACTTGTTGTTAGATCAAGCTAAGGGCCTTAATCCAGCCATTCTCCCATGCAAAATAAGAAAAGGCACATTAATTTTACTTATGTCATGCTCAAAATACTTTTATAACCTGTCTGTTACCTTAACCTAAGATCAAATCCTATTATCACTGACATAGTCTCTCTATGATCTTTATTATCAGAAGAATGCAAAGTCCCTTCTGTTTGATAGCTCACTTTTTGTTGGTCAAACTTTTGTATTTCCTCCTAAGCCTGTTCAGTATAAAAAAAAATGATGTTGACCCTCCAGGAATTTTTTTTCTGAAGATAGCTGGATAAAGCAGCTTGACTCTCACACCTGCCTCTCGATATTCCCCTGATTGCTGGAATAAATTTACTTCTCTTCTGCCTGGTGTACAGTGAGTAATCATTTTCCCCAGACATTCTACTGTCTCCAACCTTTACTACTTTGTTCTTCTGCCATAGTTTTATTAGAATTGACTCTTTCTACTGGTTGGATTGCATCTTTAATATGAGGTGCTTTCTTTGGCCAGATGTGGAGCATTCACATGATGTGCCCATTCAGTTAACAACTCCTGCAGTGGAATATCAGTCCAGTTGCTTTTTTTGTGCTTTCATAAAATTAATGCAGTCTCTTCCTTCCAGATTCTGTTGTACAACTGAAAATCTCACGTTTTCACTAAGTGCTCTGTCCTCTAATTCTACCATTTTTAGAAACATCTCTTCTTGAACAGTCTCATACTCGGACAGCCTTTCCTTCATTTCACCCTCTGAGTTTTTCATTTTTATCAGCTCATCTAAATATCTGTTTAAAGTTTCTTCCATTTTATCCAGCCATTTGAGATGATATATTCCTTTCATGTTTTGTTTATTTTAATCAGTTATGAACACATTTGACTTATTTTTTTCCTCTATATTACTAGAAGTTGTATCTTGTACCAAGGCTGGAACTTGGACTTCTTTTTGCTGAACAGCTGCAGGATTTTTCCCATGCCAGTGTTTCCTCCTCCCATTTTGTAGTTGATTTTCTTTCAGGTTCTCTAAATTTCTTCTTTGCTGGCATCCAGGCGGTGCATCTAATATCCAGTAAAGGAAATCAGAAAGACAAATGCACCAGATCTCTTTTTTGAGTTTCTATTTTCACACAGGGAGAGCTGAAAGTGTGCATCCATCATGGAACTCTTCAAGGGTGATCCACTCTTGTTGGTCCTGGGAAAGAGAACAGAAAAGGTTTCCCTGTTGTGTCAGAATGTTGTACCCATTCCTGGAGAATCTGCTGCTTTTGCTATTAGTAACATGGGTGGAGTCATTGCTGTCAAAAAGAAGCAGAAAACCAGGCATGTATCTATTTTTCCACAAATTTATTTGTATTGGAGTAGTTTACTGAGTTTGGCTAAGGGTTTAATTGAGGCTTTTGATCCTTCTTGTAAAATAGAGAAGTTTCTTGTAAAAGAAAGAGGGATTCCTCTTTTCCTAACAAAATTCAAGATTCTGAATCTGAACAGGAAGATGCAGGGAGTAATACAGTTTTACTTTTCTTCAGATTTCTCATTCAGACTTGGAAGAGAGCTCAGTTTCTGAATCTCCTTATGGTGAGTTCTCAGTATTTGAGACTATAGCTAGAATGTGCCACTGTTTTCAGTTGGAGAACACTGAGGTTTCTTGGTCCCTCAGAAAATACTTTGAGTTGTTAGACAGGTTTTCCAGATCCTACACCCATTCCTCCTGTTCTCTCTGCTTTAAGAGCATGTGTGTATTACTGCCTGCAATTTTCGAGATAGTCAGACAGCTGTCCATAAAAAGGCATGAACTTCCTCAGTCCAGCAGTTGTAGCTGTAGTTGGTCCCACTGCTGCTAATAAATTAGTCATTTCCAGTCATACTCTTTCTGTTAAGGATGGGAAATTATGGATAAGTATGGGGAGTATATACTTCTGCAACTTTGATTTTTAAGAATTTTGAATATTCAGTCAAATAAGTTAGTTTGTTTCGACTGACTGTGAAAGTATGAGGAATGTTTTATCTGCAGTTTCTTATGTGGAAAATTTTGCTTTAAATAACTTAACTTCATCTATTGCAGAGGTCACTCCTCATTGTTTACAGTGTATGTATAACTCTGTTGACACTACTTCCAGGACTATGGCCACTGGTACTGTTTTGAGGAGGTTTGTATGGCTGCATTCTCAGAACATCCAAGATGATGTTAACAAAGAGATTTTTAAATTCATCCTTAGACAGAGATTTAGTGCTTGGCCCCTCTGCTGCAGAAGTGATCAAAACATGTAATGAAAGGGGCAATCTGATCCAGGGAATCTCTTAAGATTTCTCAGCCCTCCTTTTCCAAATTTTCCAAGGGACTTTCTGTCTCCTCATCTAATTTTTGCAAAAAGCAGAATAAATAGTCTCAACAAAATACAGGTTAGCAGACATTTAAGAAGTCGCAAGGAGGTTCTAAAAAGAAGTCTCCAACCTCCTAAAACCAATGACAGTCCACGTCTGAATGACTGTTCAAGAGGCCTTATGACTCTCTCCCACCCTGGCACCTTTTTACTTCTAGAAAGTCTGACTCTCCATTTATTTTTCTGTTTGGCAACAGATAGACAAATTGGTTTGAAAATCATTCGTCAAGGCAGTGGGAGATAATTCACATTTTCCAGTGGGGTCATTTGTCTTCCTCTAGATCAGACTCTTTTGTTTCCACCAGTTCTTCATCACCTTCTATTCCACAGAGTAATAGGACCAGTCCCTCCTTCCCAGATGGGCAAGTATTTTTATTTTAGGGTGTTCCTAATGCAAAAGACTGAAAATACTTGCAGACCAGTTCTGGATCTTTCTTTCCTAAGCTTATTCATGATAGTGCCCAAATTCCAAATTACGCCACTTCACAACCTGTTACTTCTTCCTCTTTCAAATTTCCTGGCAGTAATAGACTGAAAAGATGTTTATCATCACATCCCTATTCATCCAGATTTCAGTCATTTCTTAAGGTTTTGTGTCTGGATCACATTGGTAGTTTTCTGCTGTACCCGTTGGATTATCCACTGCACCAAGAGTGTTCACAAAGTGACTTGCTCTATTTGTGTTCCAGATGTTCATCATGTTACCCTGCTGCAGTCATCACACTTGGGTTATCCTGTCGTCAGGCGGTCCCGCAGTCGGCCTGAATTCCAAAGTCTTGGTCCGGCATCAGTTGCTGTCGCTTCTTCCCTGACGTCAATGCGCCAGGGGTATACAAGAGGCATCCGACACCATTTTCTTCAGTCTTTCTTGCCGCGCGGTGCCCGAAGCAGAAGCGGCTCGCAAGTGCCGGTTGGCTGACACCTGAGATTTTCAAATCTAATTTCAGTCCGAAGTCTTCAAAGCTAAGTACCCCGTTGGGGAAACTTTTCTTGCCTCAGTCCGATGTCAGAAAAAGTTAACAATTGCATTTCTTGTGGGAAACAAATACCTCATAAGGACTTTCATTCTTATTGTATTCCTTGCTTAGGCCTAGACCACGACGTCACTGGCTGTCGGTTTTGTGCTAGGTTCAATAAGCGAACTATAAAGGGACTCTTTGATTTCGCACGACACTACTTTGGTAGGAAATTTAATTACACTATGTCGTCGGAGCAACCGACTACCGGCATGCATAAAAAACGCAAAGATAAAGACAGGCAGCCTAGATCCAAGCCGGACTCCGAGGCCTCGGCTGGGCTGGTCGCCGGTTCTCTGGTTTTCAGTGAGGCGCCTACGCAGCCCCTGACAATCGCAGAATTGGAACCCCAGACCATTTTGGATTCTCAAACAGAGAGTTCTAGGCCGACGCAGCCATTTTCTTTAGGCCCTACCAACAACATTGCAGAAGGAGAAGCCAGTGCTGCGGAAACACCTTTGGTTACAGAAGGTGTCTTCTCACCATAAAATCTTATGCTACGCTTAAGACTCCTTTAAAACCAAAAAAGACTGCACATCAGTCTCCAGTTCAAGGCCCCATGCCTAAGAAACAGATGCTTAAAATGGCTGAAGATTTGATTTCTTTAATCAGGGGTTCCCAACCCCCCCCAGACATAAGGCCTAGACAAGAGGAGGATTATGCCTCCTCTGATCAAGTGTCTATTTCCTCAGGTTCCTCTGAGGAACAGGATTACTCCTTTCCCCCTTATGAAGATTCTGATGCTGAAGATTCCATTCCCTCAGCTTCTCCCCCTGAAGACTATTCCTTTGGGGAAACCTTACATACCATGAGGGAACATTTCCACTGGGAAGGTCAGGACTACTCCGACTCAAAAGGCTCCGAGAGTTTGTTTTACTCCCTCAGCACAGACCAATTGCTACCCCTCCAGTTTTAGAAATTGTGGATGATGTTTACTTAGAATCTAGTCTAAATCCAGATTCTCTGCCTCCTGCTCCAGCCAAACCAGATAGATATTAGAGTACCTGACTCACACAAATTCCTTTACAAAAGCCCTGTTGCTGACCCAGAGACAATCTCCCAGGGTCCCAAAGAGGCTAAGGCTTCTATGGCTAAAAATCCTGTACCCTCTGAAAGGGACTCCAGAGCACTAGATAGGTGGGGGGAGAAGGTTTACACCTCAGCTACTCTAGCTATGAGAGCACTAAATTGTCAATTTCACATGCTGAAATACCAGCAATTCCTTATGTCTCAAATAAAGCAAAAGATGAGCACGCATCCTCAACAGTCTGAATTCAGAGAAATGCAGGATCTGTTGCATGCAGCTGAACAGGTGGGCAAACATACTTTACAATGTGGATTTGATTCCTTGGAAGCTTACTGTAGAGCAGCTGTTACTGGGTCTGTTATACGTAGGCATGCTTGGTTAAAGGAACAAACTCTGCCTGATCATGTTAAAACAAAGTTACTAGATGCACCCTTACAGCAGGATGTCTTATTTGGGGTTAAAGCAGAAGAAGTTTTAAAGAAAATGGAGGATAAGGCAAAATCTATGCAGACGGTCAAAGATTTCTTACAGGTAAAACCCCCACCTTTCAGCAGAAATTGGCCAGCAAAAAATTGTCCTTTCCAGTTTCTGACAGACCACAGAGGGGTAAATACAGACGCCCAAGGGGCAGAGGACAAGCACAAATCCCTTACAAACCTCGCCAATGGGGCAGTGCAACACAGAAGGGAGGAGAAGACAGGTCCCAAACTACTAGAAGACAAACACAATGACTTAAACCTCAAACTGCCAAGCAAAATTCTCTTGGCAGCTCTCTTGGGAGGAAAATTAGCATTTTTTTATAGACAACTGGCGCATCGTCACAAAGGACAAATGGGTCCTAGACATTATCTCACAAGGATACAGATTCCATTTCCACACCTTGCCAAGGATAAAAGGAATGCCAAACTTGCCACAAAATCAATGGGCAGAGGCACAAAAAACAAATTATAGCTCTCATGGACATGAGAGCCATTCAACTGGTACTTACACCGGAGCAAGGCCAAGGATTTTACTCAAGGCTCTTTCTAGTCCCCAGAAAGGACAATGCTTGGAGACCCATTCTGGACCTTTCAATTCTAAACACCTTCTTGCAAGTACCCAAATTCAAGATGCTAACACTACAGCAACTTCTTCCCATGTTGGGCAAGAAAGCTTGGCTAGTAATGTTGGACCTCAAGGAGGCATACCTACATGTCCCTATCAGACAAAATTGCAGAAGATACCTCCGTTTCATTGCAGGTTCAACCCATTACCAATTCTCTGCACTGCCGTTTGGCTTATCTACTGCACCCAGGGTCTTCACAAAATGCCTGGCACCAGTAATTGCATACTGCAGACAAAGAGGAATTCAAATATACCCATACCTGGCCGACTGCCTCATCCAAGCAGAAAGCAAGGACATTCTCTTACAACATCTGACTTTTGTAAAACACCTTCTAAGTTGCCTAGGGTACACAGTAAACGAAAAGAAATCAAAACGAGTACCCTCACAAAAAATATGACATTCCTGGGTGCCAGCTTGAATACAATGGCCCAGATGGCTTATCTGACGCCAGACAAACAACTACAATTAACTCAATACTTCAAAATAATGGCAACAAAGACCCAACTCCCTGCAAGAAAAATTCTGCAGGCCTTGGGCTTCATGGCATCTTGCATACTACTAATTCCATATGCCAGACTGCATATGAGGAAACTACAATGGTACCTAAAGAGTGTATGGTCTCAACACTGTCAAAATTTGGAAACAGTTATACCACTAATTCCTTGCCTACAACAGGAGTTTCAGTGTTGGGCTCAAGCTTGTCACCTCAACAAGGGGCAGCCTTTTACTCAACCCACAGCCAGGCAGACACTGACAACAGATGCATCGGATTACGCCTGGGGAGCACACATGGCAAGAAAATGTATTCAGGGCGAGTGGTCCGCAGAACAAAGACATCTCCACATCAATCAAAAAGAGATGCTAGCTGTACAAAATGCAATTATATCTTTCAAGGACCTGCTACATCCAGGACAACTACTACTAAAGACAGACAAAACCACAGTTATGTGGTACATAAGCAAGGGGGCACACACTCCTACCCCCTCTGCAGACAAGCCATGAACTTGTGGAACACAGCTTTAAGCTACCAAGTTCATCGGCAGGCACAATTCCTGCCAGAAGAGAAAAACACACTGGCAGATGACCTAAGCAGAAACATCACGGATCCGCACGAATGGCAATTGAGTCCACAAATATTCAGAATGATAGCACAAAAATGGGGGAAACCAGACATAGATCTGTTTGCAACCCCAATGAACTGCCAACTGCAGAAATTCTGCACAAGGAGCTACCATCCACAAGCATGGAAAGTGGATGCCCTCTCATTCAGCTGGAAAAAACTACAAGTATACGCTTTCCCTCCTTTACCTCTCCCTCCAAAGGTACTCTTAAAAGCCAGGCAGGAAGAGCCAGAGATGATCCTGATTGCACCAGACTGGCCACGTCAGCACTGGTACCCAATCTTAAAGAACATAAAACAAGAACCGCCCTGGATTTTGTCTCAAATCCCACAGCTGTTGACACAACACAACAATCAGATACTTCACAGCCAGCTAAAGACCTTAAATCTAGCTGCATGGAAAATTCCTTAACCAAGCAAGCATTGCCTCTCTCCAAAGCTGTCATGGATGTCATTCTGGAGGCCAGAAGGCCTAGCACCAGGAAAGCCTACTCGGATAAATGGAAGAGATTCTGTGCCTGGAACCAAGCACACAGCCTTGACCCTCTTGTACCAAACATTCCTCAGATACTTTAATACTTAACTGAGATGCTGGACAAGGGCCTCTCCTTCTCATCCATCAAGATTCATGCCTCAGCTATTTCTGCTCATTACAACATGGATCCACCAATTTTTTCAAATCCTTTGCTCAAACAGTACCTCAGAGGGGCTAAAAACATGAGACTGCCCCGTAGAGCACCTACACCAACTTGGGACCTCAACTTTGTTTTGGAAAAATTAACTTTACCTCCTTTTGAGCCAGCTAACACAGCAGATTTAAAATACAT
Organism: Protopterus annectens; assembly: GCF_019279795.1. Taxonomy (NCBI): domain Eukaryota; kingdom Metazoa; phylum Chordata; order Ceratodontiformes; family Protopteridae; genus Protopterus; species Protopterus annectens. The sequence goes on along the minus strand of NC_056751.1, from coordinate 344,322,383 downwards.
CTCTTGGAAGACTGCTCTGCTACTGGCAATAACATCAGCAAGAAGAGTTTCAGAATTACAGGCACTAATGGCAGTGGAACCTTTCCTCATCTTCCACCAGGATAGGGTGTCTTTAAGAAATAACCATACATTTATGCCAAAGGTAGTATCAAGTGTGGCTCTAAACCAAGCTATTCACTTGCCAACTTTTTATCCAAAACCACAGAACAAAGGGGAGAGACTACTACATTCCTTGGACATTCACAGACAGTTACACTTCTACTTGGACAAAACCAAAGCTTTCAGAAAATCTGAGCAATTATTGGTAGCATACGCTGCAGGAGCACAGGGAAAAGCCATTTCAAAGCAGACTATTTCAAAATGGATAGCTCACTGTATATGTTTTTGCTATACCCACCATGGGAAACTTGTACCTAGCAGCATTAGATCTCACTCCACCAGGGCAACAGCCACTTCAACTGCCTACCTCAGAGGAGTGCCTACCAAGGATATTTTAGAAGCAGCAGCATGGAGTTCTGTCCATACCTTCACCAAACATTACCATTTGCCTTTATATTCCAAATCCAGAGCTGGCTTTGCCACTGCTATGCTGCAGGGCCTTATAGCCACCCCTAATGCCTTATAGATCCATCCTCCCTACCACAGCTTTGGGATTCCACCCAAGTGTAATGACTGCAGCAGTGTCACACGATGAACATAGTACAGTTTTGTACCTACCATAAATGTAGATGTTAGAGTGTAGACACTGCTGCAGTCCAGGTTACCCTCCCTCCTTCCCCCTCTTACCTTCTGGTACGTACCTAGCTCTTCTACCCTTATTTCCTAAAGGGAGTATTTGCTGGTAATTAAAAATGGCTGTTTGCTTTTCTATTATATATTTTACTAGCAATTTGCAAGGCCTACCTATTTGGGGGCATCTGACATCTGGGGCAAGAAAAACTGAAGAAAATGGTGTCTGCTGCATCTTGTATCCCCCTGGCACACTGATGTCAGGGAAGAAGCGACAGCAACCGACGCTGGACCAAGACTTTGGAACTCAGGCCGACTGGGGAACCACCTGATGGGCAGGATAACCCAAGTGTAATGACTGCAGCAGTGTCTACACTCGAACATCTACATTTATGGTAGGTACAAAACTGTACTTTTTCTTTCCTGAACCTAATTCCCTGGATGTCAACAGACAACTCTGGTACTATCCTGACAGAACTAAATGATGTTAAGTTGTCTATCTCGCCTTCCTTCTTGCTGTTTGGGTTCGGAGCCGATCCTCGACTCTGACTCAGCCATCTTCAATAGCTCGAGAGCTGTTTACTGGCTCAAGGCTACCCCTTATCCCATGATGTCTAGCAAAAGCTACCCAGATCTCATTTGCCACTTCAGCTATGAGGTGTGTCGTTTCTGGCTCAGGTTCGTATACTTTTGGATATTTCTATAATTGTATTTGCTTAAACTTCTTAAAAAAACTAGTATACTACCCCTTATAGTTTTCTTCCTTGTGGTGTTGTTTGTGGATGTTGCTTCTTTCTACATTCCCTTTTTATTAAATTAGAGAGTTCTCCCCTCCCCCTCCCTTAGGACAGCCGTTTAACTTAGATGCTCTCCTTTCCTTCCTTTTTGTTACTGTAAAAAAAAAAAAAAAATCTGTGTTTAGTAGTAGAGATTTTTTGCCTGTTTGTTTTGTGGTACTTGGATTGGATTGTGATACTTATGTCCAAGGATACGAAAGTTTCTGGCTTCAAAAGGTGTGACTCATGCTGTCAGAAAATGTCTCTGACAGATGGGCACACTAGTTGCATTTATTGTTTGGGCGCTGTTCACCTGCAGGACTCTTGTTCTGTTTGCCACGCCTTTAGTCCAAGGGTCCTGCAGGAGTGCAAAAACATATTAATCCTTTGGGGTTTATTGAAGCCTCAGGATTCACCGGCAAAGAGTTCCCAGCCAGTGAAATCCCCCAAATCTGCCATACCATCTGCTCCACCTTCGGAGCCGACTCCTGTAGTGGAACAACTGAGTATGTCGGTTCTGGCTGGCACTGACAAGACAACTCCTCCGTCGGCTCCATCAGATGTTTCGGAGCCATCACGGAGCCATAAAAGACTGAGGCCCCCTTCCTTAGTCCATTCACTCGGCGCCTCGGTCACCATTATTACAAAGTGAACATAGCCACCATTCTTCACACTCCTCCCGATCCTGTAGGCTTTTGGATCATGATTTGGAGAGAGTAGTAAGTAGGTTGCTTAAGTCACAGGCACTAGCTAAATTACTGTCCAGCCCACCTCAACAGGTATCGGATCAAACCGCCTCTATTTCCATTCCTCCTCTGACTCCATTGAGTTCGGAGCCGGAATTCGTTGGTGTGCAGGTAGTGGAACTGTCAGCTCCAATCACCATCTCTCCTTCAGCTCCGACTTCGGCTCTGATTACCTCGATTGTCCCTTCTATCAAGGAATCTGGATGCCAGGGCGCTCTCGTCAGTTCCGAGGGGGGGAGTGGCATCAGACCCTTGTCTGACCCTGTTATCCTCCTCGGAGCTTCGGCGCAGGTGAGCTCTGCTCCAACATCGGCCTCGGAGCCATCACCCTCAGTGCAGATAAAGATTCCTGTTTCTTCAGAACTGGAGCTTTCTCTGCCTCAAGGTCGGGACGCCTTCGAGGTCATGCGGAGTGTGCTGTCCCCCGAAACAGCTCCACAGGCTCCGTCCCCTATAGTGTCTCTGTCAACCTCTGCTCCTCCTCCGGACCCAAAGTGTAGGGAACCGATGCCCCTGGATACCCCACTAGGTGTTCCCTCTTCTTCCGAGGCCTCCCATGATCACTCAGAGGAGCCCCCCTGGAAGAAGAAGTGCAAGAGGAAGCACATTGACTCCCCTGAGTCTGTCACTTCAGGTACAGACTTAGATGAATCGGAAGGGTCCCCCGAGGTCCCCCTCTGAAGATGTTTCCTTTACCGGACATCCTTGAAATGCTTAGGCGGAGGGGGAACTGGACTTCCCTAGCCCCTACCGAGGATAAGTCTGTTCTCCTGGACGCATTCGGTTCCCGACCTTCCACCTCCTGTGTTTCTCCTCCTTTCAACTCACTCATGTCTGTGGTGGCTCGAAAGGCTTGGTCAGCTCCAGACACTGTGGAACCAACTCCAAGGAGACCCAACAAGTTTATTACAGCCCCCCAGGATAAGCAATTCCTTTCCAAAGGTGTGCCCGTTGATGCCAATGGTGGTAGCAGCAGCAGCCACCAAGAAAGAGTTAGCAGAAACCTCTTCATCTGTTCATCCCCCTAACAGAGAGTCTCGGACGATGGACAGATACGGAAAGCGAATGTTTGCTTCAGCAACCTTCTTGATGAGGTCCATGCACTATCTATGTCATTTTACTTGACTTCAAAGGGATCTCCTGAAAGAGCTTGGAGATGCCCTTCAAGATCCTACAGCTGAGGGAGTACAAGCCAAAGTAGCTTCCCAGCTGGCAACTCTTAATTCTATAGTCAACTCCTCCATGAGGCTGATTTCCTATGCAGCCAATGGAGCGAGCAGAGCCGCTGGCACAGGTGTCGCCCTCAGGAGACATGCTTGGATGCTGCTGTGTCAGTTTGCGGAACCCTTTCAAGCGTCCTTCACCAATACTCCCTTTGATGGCTCCTTTCTCTTTGGGCCTCAGGTGAAAGACATGCTGACCAGGTGTGAGCAAGAAGGCAAGACTCTCTCTGCTGTGGGAGTCCATTTTTCCACTCCTAGACCTTACCCCAAGGGTCAGAAGAGTGGGAAGATGTGGTTCCGGAAATCCCAGGGATCCTTGCCTGACACGTGGTGATTTTTCCTCCAGAGGCAGAGGGGGAAACAACAATAACAGATGCCACCCTCATGGCAGAGGGGGTCTGCAGAACCAGGGTGACAGAGAATCCTTCTCTGGCAAGCCCTTCCAGCATCCCTGAAGGTTGCCCGGCTGCTCACCTCTGGAGGCAGTCGGGGGAAGACTTTTGCTGTACCCAAAAGCATGGCAAAATTTAACAAAAGACAGATGGGTACTATCTATTATATCCGGAGGTTACAAAATTCCCTTCCATCAATCCCCCTTACAGTCAAAAAAGACCCTTCCAGATGTTCCACCCAATCTGAGGGAGCAAGCAGTCATAGAAGTTTCAAAACTGCTAGAAAAAAGAGCCATTCAGGAAGTCCCCGCAGACCAGCTCGGATCCGGAACTTACTCAAGATTCTTTTTGGTACCAAAAAAGACGGGACTGGAGACCGATTCTGGATCTCAGCAGACTAAATAAATCTGTACAAAAAGAAAAGTTTCAGATGGTCACACTACAGTCCATTCTACCCTTTCTCGGTAAGGACAATTGGATGTACTCGATAGATCTTCAGGACGCGTACTACCATATCAAGATAGACAGATGCTCCAGGAGATTTCTTCACTTCCGGGTAGGGGCCAGTCATTACCAGTTCAGAGCTCTGCCCTTTGGTCTCACCTCAGCCCCCAGGGTGTTCACCAAGTGTATGGCAGTAGTCACGGCTCACCTGAGGTTTCCAGATGTTTCCATATCTGGACAACTGGCTCCTCACTGCTACCACCAGGCATCAACTCTTACAAGCACGGGATTATACAATCACATCATGCACTCAACTAGGCATCAATAAATTTTGAAAAGTCTGCCTTGTTGCCCTGACAGTCTATCACTTGCATAGGAGCAGAATTAAACACAAGGGAGATGTTTGCAAGATTACCACTGGAAAGAGTTTCCACAATTCGTCAACAAGTGTTAATCCTAATGCAGAGCAAAAGTATTCATGTCAGATATGTCCTTCAAGCTCTGGGCTCCATGGCAGCTGCCATTCTTCTAGTTCCATTAGCACATTTCCACATGAGAATTCTTCAGTGGCTTCTTTTCACGCAGTGGTCCTTTCAGGAGCTTCCCATGTCTCACATGATCCTGATTACAGAAACATGCAAAAAGCACCTGTCTTGGTGAATGGACTCCCCACTAGTGTCTCAGGGCAGACCTTTCATACAGCTTCAGCCACAGTGACCACGGATGCCTCCCTGATATGGTGGGGGGGAGCATTATCTGGGCAGGACAGTCCAAGGCACTTGGCAACCTCACGAGTACCATCTGCATATCAATGTCCTAGAAATGAGAGCCATGCTTCTAGCGTTGCAAGCCCTTCAAGACTCTCTTCCTTCTGGGACCATTGCATTTCAAACAGACAACATGTCAGTGGTGTGGCACATCAACAAACAGGGTGGAACCAGGTCCTACCCCCTGTGTCGAGAGGCACTCAGACTGTGGCAATGGGCGATTTCCTCCCAACATTTTCTGATTGCGACTCACATCCCTGGGAGATCCAACGTCATAGCGGACAGGCTCACAGAGCTATTCTCATGCCTTACAAGTGGTCTCTGAATCAGGAAGTTGCGGATCTTATTTCCGCAAATGGGGACAGCCTTGCTGCGATCTGTTTGCCACTCCTCTCAACAGCAAATGCAGCAATTACTTCTCCCGCTTCCAGGTCACATACCCAGAGACGCTCTAATCCACGATTGGCCTCAGGGACTCCTTTATGCTTTTCCCCCATTTCCTCTCATACCAAGACTTGCACAGAAAGCAAAATCGTTGGGTTGCAAAATGATCCTCATTGCCCCTTATTGGCCTCGACAGATATGGTTTCCGTTCCTGTACCCCTACCTTGTCGATCAGCCCTGGATTCTGGACCCAATTCCAGATCTTCTGATTCATCAATCAGGTGGGTTGCATCAATCCCTCCAAACACTCCAACTTACAGCTTAGTTACTCCAATTCCAACCTTAGCCAGGCTTCCTGGTATCTCCCCAGCAGTCCGTGATATTATCATTTCCTCACAAAAGTCTACTACGAGAAAAACGTATGCTAGTAAATGGAAATGGTTTTCTTGCTGGGCAGAGTCTAGGAATGTGGATCCTTTCTCAGCCCCAGTCCATGAAATTCTTGAATTTCCAGCACAACTTTTTCAGTCCGGTGCCGCTTCCGCTACTATTAGAGTACAGTTAGCAGCCATTTCAAATTTTCATATCAGATTGTTGAATTCTAACATCATGTCTCATAAGGCTTTTTTGAGAGGAGCATCTCTTCTTAGACCTCCAGTGAGAGATCCCCCTCCTCCTTGGGATCTTAATTTAGTCTTAACTTCCTTAATTTTGCCTTCTTTTGAACCGGCAGCATCATGTTCCCTTAAGTTTCTGTCTTGGAAGACACTTTTTCTGGTTGCTATCACTTCAGCTAGGCATGTCTCAGAACTTCAAGCACTATGTATTCGCCCTCCTTACCTGGTGTTTTACAAGGACAGAGGTTCTCTGAGGACCAGTCCATCCTTTCTTCCTAAAGTTTGCTCAGAGAACAATTTAAATCAATCCATAGATCTCCCAGTATTCTTTCCCAATCACAGCAACAAGGCAGAATACAAGCTCCACCAACTGGATGTTCATAGACAACTGCGTTATTACCTTCATAGAACTAAAGAACTAAGGAAGTCAGACCAGTTATTTCTCTCTTATACCTTCAACAAACAAGGCCTCCCAGTTTCCAAGGTGACCTTATCCAGATGGTTATCTAATACTACTACCTTTTATTTGCCAGTTATGAAATAGAGTTACCAGCTAAATGAAAAGGTCATTCTACTAGGGCATTAGCCACCTCCATAGCTTTTCAGTCTAGGTTGCCCATAGATTCAATCTATGCAGCTGCCATGTGGGCAAACCCTCATACCTTTATATCTCATTACAAGGTGGATATGGTCTCCTGGATCAGAGCTGACTTTGGTTCCACTGTTCTGAAGAGTCTGTTCCAATGAGCCACCCAGGATGCTAGGTGCTAGGGATGCTGTCCCAAACAGCAAGAACGAAGGCGAGATAGACAACTTAACATAAAGAAGTTATGTACCTACCATAACGTTCCATGTTAGTTGCCTTCATCTAGCCTTCCTTCTTGCGTCCTTCCCTCCTTCCCCCGTCCTAGTGGACTGAGAGGAGTTCTGGTTTTCACTGGCTAAGAATTTTTTTTCCTTATTGCTCTCCTGGCCAGGTTTTTTTCATAACATATTCTATAATTAGATATATTGAACAACCAGTTCTTAGATAACTGTTTTTCTCAACTTATGTCTGGGATTAGCTATTACAAATGAGATCTGGGTAGCTTTTGTTAGGCATCATGGGATAAAGGGTAGCCTCGAGCCAGTAAACAGCTCTCGAGCTATTGAAGATGGCCGAGTCGGAGCAGAGGATCGGCTCCGAACCCAAACTGCAAGAAGGAAGGCGAGATGAAGACAACTAACATGGAACGTTATGGTAGGTACATAACTTCTTTTTTCAGATCTTTGGATCAGTTGTTTCTTTCTTGCGCAGGTAAGAAGGGACAGCATATGTAAAAACAGGCTATTTCCAAATGGTTGTCTAAGGCTATTACCTTTTTTATACTCACCGTAACAGAACTATTCCAGGCAGGGTAAATGTCTTGGTTTCATCAATGGCTTCTACATTTTACAAAGCACTATAAGCTCGATTCCTTGTCTTGGTTCAGGTCAAGCTTTGCTAGGACCATTTTCCAGGGCTCCTGGACTCTTTCTCCTTCCAACTCGTAAAAGTAGTTAATCTACCCATATAGCTAAGGTTACTGCAGCAATGATCAATATGTTAAGTAAAACTTGGCATAACACTAGATGTTTAAATGATCACTGCTGCAATTGCCGCTCCATCCCTCCCTCCATCCTCTGTTGTTTGGTGTGTTTTTACGCAAGGCTACGGACACTTATTTTTTGTTCTTAGCATTGTCCTTCATATGTTCATAGGTGTTAATGGCCCTGGAGCCTTTACAATCCTAGCCCATAGAAGTGCCTTGGCATCGTGCTGCCCGATGTTAGTTCCCAGTGCCTCTATCAAGTAGAGCCACTGGAGTGATCCCCAGGGTGAGCTTTCTATTTCCCATCCACTCATCAAGATTTCTCTTGAAGATGGCCAGTGAGGTGCTCTGCTTGACATATATGGGACGTCTATTCCAGAGCATGGGCAGTCTCTGGGTTATGAACCTGTCATTCCGGCATGATGTTCTTCGTGTTTCACTGTTGCAGTCATTACATTTGGGTAATCTGCTGTCAGGTTGCCCTCAGTCGGCCTGAATTCCAAAGTCCTGGGTCCTGCGTCGGTTGCTGTCTTCTCTTCCATGACGTCAGCTCATCAGGGGTATAAAACATGCAGCCGACGCCATTTTCTTTAGTCTTTCTTGCCGCACGGTGCCCGAAGCAGAAGCATTTTGCAAGTGCCAGTCAGCTGACTACTGAAATATTCAAGTTTGAGTTTCAGAACCGAAGTCTTCACTAAAGCTAAGTACCCTGTTGGGGAAACTTTTTTCTTGCTTTTTACCGATGTCAGAAAAAGTTAATAATTGTATTACTTGTGGGAAGCAAATACCTCATAAGGATTTACATTTATACTGTATTCCTTGCCTAGGCCCTGATCGCAACGTGCCTGGCTGTCTGTTTTGTGCTAGATTTAACCAACGCACTGTTAAGTGTCTGTATATTTTTGCATCAAAGTATTTTGGAAACAGATTTAACTACCCAGAAATGTCGTCTGATAGCAATCCGACTACCAGAGTACATAAAAAGCGCAAAGAAAGGGACAGAGAAAGGCAGTTGAGATCCAAAACCGACGATGAAGCTTCTCCTAAGCCAATCGCTGGTACTCAGTGAGGCACTTTCGCAGCCCCTGATACCCGCTACCTTCGAGTCGCAGGCCTCTATCGACACCCATGTGGAGTCCAGCATGCCACAAGATACTCAAGGTATTGGACCGATGGATGTATCTCCCTCGGATGGTCTGGAGCCGCTGAGCAGGCACCGGCTTCAGAGGGTGTTTTCAGACCTCAACATTTGTATATCAAACCGACGACAGTTGCAAAACCAAAGACAAAAGCAACTTCTAAAACTAAAAAACTGACGCACGAGCCACCTGCACAGGCCTCTATGCCTAAAAACAGATGATCAAAATGGCTGAAGACCTTTTTACCTTGATCAGGGGTACCCATCCCCCTCCAGATAAGAGGCCTAGGCAAGACACTGATTATTAATCTTCAGATCAGGTTTCTGTTTCTTTTGATTCCTCTTCTGATCAGGAATTATCTATACCTCCCTATGAGGATTCTGATGCTGAGTAGTCTATTCCATCTGCATCTTCTCCTGAGGATTATTCATTTGGAGAAACCTTGCATACTTTGAGGGAGCATTTTCACTGGGAGAGTCAAGACTTCTCAGAATCAAAAAAGAGGCTCAGGGATTTCCTTCTCCCTCAGCACAAGCCTTTAGCCATTCCCCCTGTTTTAGACATTGTGGATGATGTGTTTTTGGACTCAAGCTTGACCCCTGACTCCTTACCTCCGGCTCCCAGTAAGCCTGACAGATATTACAGGGTCCGTGACTCACATAAATTTTTATTTAGAAACCCTGCTGCTGATCCTGAAACTATTTCACAGGGTCCAAAGGGAGTTAAGGCCTCAACAGCAAAAAATCCTACCCCCTCTGACAGAGATTCAAGGGCACTGGACAGATGGGGAAAAAAGGTTTATACATCTGCAACCTTGGCAATCAGGGCCTTAAACTGTCAATTTCATATGCTTAAGTACCAACAGCATGTTATGGGATGGCTGAAACAGAAAATGATGTTGATTTCAGAATGTGCAGAAAATAAAGAATTGCAGGAATTATTGCATGCAGCTGAACAAGTTGGAAAGCATACTTTGCAATGTGGTTTTGATTCTTTAGAGGCCTCCTGCAGGGCCGCAGTTACTGGATCTGTGGTTAGGAAGCATGCCTGGTTAAAGGAACAAAATTTGCCTGATCATGTTAAAGCTAAATTGCTAGATGCACCTTTACATTATGATTCTCTGTTTGGTGTTAAGGCAGAAGAGGTTTTAAAAAAAAAATGGAAGACAAAGCTAAGTCTATGCAAACTGTTAAAGACTTCTTACAAGTGCAGCCACCAAGATTCAGTAGACACTGGCCTACAAAAAATTGGTCATTTCCTGTGTCAGACAGAGCTCAAAGGGGCAAATCCAGATGCCCTAAAGGTTCCAGATACCAGGTGCAAGACTCAAACAGGTCAAAGCAATGGGGCGCATCCACCTCCAAATCTGGAGGAGATAAAGCACAAACCTACAGAAAGCAATCCCATTGACTTCCCTCTGCCTACACCAAGCACTTATCTTTTGGCAGCACCCATAGGGGGAAAATTATCACTTTTTGCTCAAATTTGGCAGTTAATAACCCAGGACAAGTGGGTCCTAAACATCGTATCACAGGGATACAGATTCCATTTCCACACTCTGCCAATGGCAAATGGTTAGCCAGATCTGCCAAAAAATCAATGGGCAGAGGCACAGAAACAGGTTACATCCCCCACAGATATGGGGGCCATTCAGCCAGTACCAGAACAGGAACAAGGACAAGGTTTTTACTCAACTGTTCTTGGTACCCACAAAGGACAAGGCCTGGCGGCCAATACTGGATTTATCAATTTTGAACACATACCTGGACATTCCAAAATTCAAAATGCTGACCTTGCAGCAGCTTCTGCCCATGCTGGGCAAGAATGCTTGGCTGGTGACTTTAGACCTAAAAGAGGCATACCTGCATGTCCCAATAAGTCAGTCGTGCAGAAGATACCACAGATTCAAGGCTGGCTTAATGCATTACCAATACTCTGCACTGCCCTTTGGCTTATCTACTGTGCCCAGGGTCTTTACAAAGTGCCTGGCACCAGTAATTGCATTTTCCAGACATAGAAGTATACAAATATATCCTTACTTGGATGACTGTCTCATTCAAGCAGAGAACAAGGACACTCTTCTTCGACACCTGGTGTTTGTGAAAAGGCTTCTAACATGTCTAGGGTACACAGTAAACTAAACAAAATCATGACTGGTACCCTCTCAAAAGATAACATTCCTGGGTGTAAGCTTGAATACAACTGCCCAGATGGCTTACCTCATGCCAGACAAACAAAGGCAACTGACTACTTCCTTCAAACTGATGGCAACAAAAACCCAGTCTTCTGCAAGACAAATTCTGCAGGCTCTGACCTTCATGGCATCCTGCATCCTACTAATTCCATATGCAAGACTGCATATGAGGAAACTTCAGTGGTACCTAAAAAGTTTATGAAGTCAACATTCACACAGTCTGGAAACAATGATTCCTTTCATTCCCTGCCTGCAACAGGAGTTTCTATGGTGGGCAAAGGCCTGTCATCAAAACATGGGACAGCCCTTCACTCTACCCCCAGCCAGCCAAACCTTAACAACAGACTAATCAGATTATGCCTGGGGGGCCCACATGGCAGGAAGATGCATTCAGGGCATATGGGCACCAAAACAAATGCATCTACATATCAACCAGAAAGAGATGCTAGCTGTTCAAAATGCCCTAACAGCCTTCAAGGACGTACTTCATCCAGGACAACTACTGATAAAGACGGACAACACCACAGTCATGTGGTATATAAGCAAGCAAGGGGGCACACATTCATACCCCCTTTGCAGATTAGCCATGGCACTGTGGGACACAGCTTTGACATACCAAATACATCTTCAAGCTCAATTCCTGCCAGGAAAACAAAACACTCTGGCAGACGATTTAAGCAGAAACCTTATGGATCTTCACGAGTGGAAACTAAATCCACAAATCTTCAGCATGATAACAGAGAAATGGGGGAGCCCAGACATAGATCTAGTTGCCTCTCCACAAAATTATCAATTGAAAAGATTCTGCACAAGGACTTATCGCAGACAAGCTTGGAAAGTGAATGCCCTATCCTTCAGTTGGAAAAACCTGTCAGTTTATGCCTTTCCTTCTCTGCCTCTTCTACCCAAGGTCCTCCTAAAAGTCAGACAAGAGAAGCCAAGGATGATATTAATTGCCCCGGACTGGCCCCGCCAATACTGATACCCAATCCGAAGGAACTTGTCTCAGTACCCAGCTTGGACCTTGCCTCAAAGACCACAACTACTGTCCCAGCAAAACAATCATCCTGCACAATCAACTACAGACTCTGAACCTGGCAGCATGGGTAATCATGTAATCATACAAACGACACCTCTCAGTAAAGCTGTGATGGATGTCATTTTGGAAGCCAGAAGGCCTAGTACTAGAAAATCTTATGCTGACAAATGGAAGAGATTCTGTGCTTGGAATCAAGCACAAGGAACTGATACAGCAGAACCACATATTCCTCAGATATTACAATACTTAACTGAGATGCTTGACAAATGCCTATCTTTCTCATCAATCAAAATCCATGCCTGTGCCATTTTGGCTCATTACAATACAGAGCCACCAATCTTTTCTCATCCTTTACTAAAGCAGTATTTTAGAGGAGCCAAATATTTAAGGCCTCCTAGAAGATCACCATTACCTGCATGGGACCTCAACTATGTGTTGGAAAAGCTCACCCTGCCTCCATTTGAACTAGCTGCTACCACTGATATAAAGTTCTTGTCATGGAAGACAGCTCTGCTACTAGCAATTACTTCAGCAAGGAGAGTTTCAGAGCTACAGGCCCTCATGGCTGTGGAGCCTTTCATCATATTTTACCCAGACAGGGTGTCTCTGAGGACAAATCCTACTTTTATGCCTAAAATGGTTTTCAGTGTGGCTCTTAACCAAACAATTCATCTGCCAACTTTTTTATCCAAATCCGCAGAACAAAGGGGAGAGAATTCTGCATTCCTTGGCCGTACACAGACAGCTAAGATTCTACTTGAGCAGGACTAAAGCTCTAAGAAAAACTGAGCAATTACTAGTGTCATATGCTGCAGGATCAGAAGGAAAGGCTATTTCAAAGCAGACAATTTCAAAGTGGATAAGCCACTGCATCCGTTTCTGCTACTTACTCCATGGTAAACCTGTGCCCAAGGGCATTAGGTCTCATTCCACCAGAGCTGCAGCTACTTCAGCAGCCTTTTGCAGAGGAGTACCAACCAAAGACATTCTAGAGGCTGCTACTTGGAGTTCTGTTCACACCTTTACAAAGCATTACCATTTGCCTCTCTACTCTACGTCCAGGGCAGGCTTTGCCACTGCAGTTCTGCAGGGCCTGATAGCCACACCTACTGCTGTTTAGCTCCAGCCTCCCAACTATAGCTTTGGGATTCTACCCAAATGTAATGACTGCAACAGTGAAACACAAAGAGCATAGTACAGTTGTGTACACTTACCATAAATGTAGATGTTGGAGTGTATTCACTGTTGCAGTCCAGGTTACCCTCCTGCCACCCCCCTGTCATTCTAAAGTTTATCTTTCCTTCTCTATCTTCTACAACCTATGTGGTGTATTTGCTTGTAGATGAAGGTAAGTTTACATTGATGCCTGAATATATATATATATATATATATATATATATATATATATATATATATATATATATATAAAATATTGCTACCTTTTTGAGGGCACCTGACATCGGGGGCAAGAAAAACTAAAGAAAATGGCATCGGCTGCATGTTTTATACCCCTGACGAACTGACGTCATGGAAGAGAAGACAGCAACTGATGCAGGACCCAAGACTTTGGAATTCAGGCCGACTGAGGGCAACCTGCCAGCAGATTACCCAAATGGAATGACTGCAACAGTGAATACACTCGAACATCTACATTTATGGTAAGTGTACACAACTGTACTTTCTGTTAATTGTGGTAATGAGGTTAAGGACTCTGGAACGTATGGTGCGGAGGGATTGAGATTTGTTTAGATGTAGCATTTCTAACAGCTGGGTCAGATATGGCTTTGTAAGTCAAGCAGAGATTGCCTCTTAGTAGATGATATGAGACAGAGAATAGCTGGAGTTTTTGAGTCTGTCCATGTGGGACATGTGTTTAAGGCGTAGGATCCTCTTTATGAGGTACTTTTGTGGCCTTTCCAGCTGTTGCATGTGTCTAGTGAGATACATGCCAAATGGGGCATTATACTCTATGACTGCTCTAACGAGGAAAGTGTAGAGAGAGATGATGACGTCATTATTCCTGGAAGCAAAACCATTGGTAATGAGGTGTGCCACATAGAAGGACTTTCTGATTACAGTGGCAATGTGGTGGTCGAAGGACAGGTTGCTGTCGACCTGTGTCCCCAGATCTCTTTTATAATGCCTTCAGTGTTCAGTGGGCTCCCATCGATGTGGTAATTAGTGAGAACTGAATTTTTCCCAAAGGGGATGACAACGCATTTTTTGTCATTAAGCTTAAGGCCATGGTTTCGACACCAGTCATTGGTCTTAGTGAGGCCTTTCTGTAGGATGTCTACATCATTTGGGGAGTTAATAAATGGCTGTTGAGTGTGAATTTGAAAACTTCATGAGCATATTAAGACAGAATTCTTTTGGTTTAGAATTTACATACAGAGTCAGTGATAGAATCATGCAGTTTCTAGATGTAGAATTTTATGTAGATACAAATGGGAAGCTACAATAGAGGCCCTTCCATAAAGCAACTGCTGCAGGTAATTTTTTGGAGGCTAGCAGTGCACACCCTTCACATTTGATAATATCTTTACCCTATGGGGAATTTAAGTGTACCATGACAAATACTTCTGACAAGAAGGTCTTAGAGAGAGAATTTATTTTGGTAAAGAATAGACTATGTAAGAGAGGTTATAGAGATAGTTGTATTCAGGTAGCTTTGGACAAAGTCAGGGGTGGTGAGTAAAGGCTGTGACCAGAGAGGCCCCAGGATAATCAGAAATTTCATAAAGTTAAGGATTTAGAAGAAGTGGAGCCTATATATTATCTAAGTAAATTCTCCCTTTTTTCAGATATATTAAGAAAATTGGTTAGTAAGTTATGGCCAGTTGTTTACAGGGATGAAATGGTAGGGAATTTACCAAAAAAGTAACTTTTTCATATGGCTGATTCAGCAATTTAAGGGAATTATTGAATCAGAAGGCACAGAATATTGTGGGGAGAAGGCTGGGGGCATTTCCTTGTGGAATGTGCAAAGTGTGTAAAAGAATAAAAAATGTGGATGGATGGGTTATTAATGGAAAGAAATTCTGGATAAAAAATTAGTTTAAATGTGACTCATGTGGGGTCATCTACATTATTGGGTATGGATGTACACACACAATGTGGCATATAGGACAAACAAAGAGAAAAGTTAACTTAAGAATATTATAACATCTAGGTGATGTTAGGAAGAGGAGATTGGCAAGTCTAGTGGCCCAACATTTTTGTGCTGCCCATGAGGAAAGTGTTGACAGCTTTTTCTTTAGTGTTTTGGCCCGACCCTTTGGATGTCAGAATATGGTGGGAGAAGAATTTAGACGTAGGCTGTTGAAGCTGGAAACAAAAAATTATTGTGAACCTGGGAACTTTATTTCCATACAGGTTAAATCTAGAAATTATTGGGATGTTTAAGGAAATTATGTATAAAAATTAGGGGTTTGTTAGAGTGTATATAGGTAGTTGTATAAAAATAGTAAGAGTAAAGTTAATACCATACCATATCAAGGGAAAAAGTGCAATATAGGCTAGTTGTATGTAAGTAACGTAAATTCAAATTATTGAACAGATTTAATATGAAATTGTTAGTAACTAATGTTTAATAATTGTTTAATTGTGTAATTAATTCGTGAATAGTGTATGATATAACTATGTAGGGTTTTTTTCTAGGGTATATTTGGGAAGTGCTTCTGCATGTTACATTGGATAGTTTATTTCTTGCTTTCTTTCACTTATGGGGGGGGTACACCTTTAAGCTTGGGTGGAAAGTTTTTTAGTAATTAGGAATGTATTAATTGAAATGTATTAGTACACTTAATTAATGGAATATAAAAAGGCTGCTAAATTTGTATTATTCCATTCCTTGAAGGCTTGTTAGCCGAGGTAGCAGATGAAGTGTAATAAATAAAAAGAAAAAGCAGCTAAATTCTTTTGCTTCCTGACTTCAGTTTTTTTTGGTTGTGGAGAAATCTTTGTTCCCTTTGGAAATTGATGTCTTCTGTGAGTTAATAATGGCTCCCAGCTTGCAGTCATCTGGGAACTTGGTCAGCCAGAGTCCCTCAATGTTGGCCTGGAATTCTGAGAAGTAGATGCCAAACAGGAGAGGACCCAGGACCAATCCCTGTGGGACTCCACTCTTGACTGGTCAGCAGTCTGACTTGGAGTTCGCTACTTTCACACTGTGGGTTCTGTCTGTGACCCAGTTTGCAACCCATCTAGTGATATAGAGGTTGATGCCTAGTTTGGTGAGTTTAACAATAATTCTTGAGTGGGGAGTGGTATCAAAGGTCTTGGCCAGATTGAGGTAGGCTGTATGAACTGCCTTGCCCTCATCCACAGCTCTGGTGACTGACTCAAAGAAGTCATCCAGGTTGAGCAGGCATGAAATACCTTTCACAAAATCAAATTGCGTGGGATCTAGATTTTGGGGATTCCCTATATCCTTGTTAATTCGGTCCATGATGATGCGCTCCATAGCCTTACATATCAGACTCATCAGGCTAATGGGACGATAATTCCCAGGGTCTGTAGTCGCTCCCCCTCTATGGAGAGGGATAACTGTAGCAGTGTGCCATTTGGTAGGGGCAAAGCCTGAGGTAAGGCTGTGATTGAACAGGGCACACATATGTGGTGCCAGTTCACATTGTAGTTCATGTAGAACACATCCAGGGATACTGTCGGGTCCCATGGAAGCTGTATTCTTGGCCTTGGACAATGCAGCTTTAACCTGTGCTGCAGTAATGCTGGTGCTGGGTGCCTGGCATTCCTCCGGCATTGTGAGTGGCCCTTTGGGGAGGGGGTTAAAGTTGACACTGAATCTGTCAGCCAGTATGTTGGCAATATCTGTTGGCTCAGTATAGGAGGTACCATTTTGCAGTACCTCAGAGCAAACCTGGGTATTGCTCAGCCTTCCTGTCTCTGCTGACAGGAAAGATTTAAAGAGCTTCCCACCCAGACTTTTGTTTTAGTCATCTAAGCTCAATTTTGGGTGCGTGGAAGGTACCGTGAAGGTTTGGAAGCTGGCCGTCTGTTATATCCTTGGCAGGATATAACCCATATAGGTAAGGCTGCTGCAGCACTGACCATTCAAGCATCTAATGTTATAGAAAGTTTTACTTGCACAACTTTACTGTCTTAGACAAATGGCTTCTCAGAATGATTCATCAGACATACAAACAGCAGTGGGAACCCCTTTCTTATTTTCCGGGGATTCTTCCTCATCCTCCAGATCAAACTTATTTTTTTCCATCCTGTCATTCAACATCTGCTGACTTGGTGGGTGATAGTAGCTCTTCCCCCTTCTCTTGTAGGGGAAAAGATTTTGTTCAGGAATGTTTCTGGTACCAAAGAAAGAAGCTTCATGGAGACCAGATTTGGATTTTTCCTTTCTAAACCAGTTTGTAAAAGTGCCAAAGTTTAAAATGTTATCCCTTCATGACCTTTTATCTCACATTTCTTTCCCCTTCAAGTTTTTAGTGATCCTAGATTTAAATGATGCTTATCCTAACATTTCTATAACACCAGATTTCAATTTTTTTTTTTTTTAAGTTTTCTGTCTCTAGCTCACACTTTCAGTTCTTTGCATTAACCTTTGGGTTATCCACTGTTCCATGGATAAAAACAAACTGTATCACCAGTGATAGCCTTCTGCATACTACAAGGTAATCACATTTTCCCTTATTTAGACAACATACTCATCTTTTCAGAATCTTCTTTATAGTGTTAGGAACATATAGAAATCTTGCTTGACTCTTTCTAACAGGAGTCTTTTCCTGGGGTGTCTTTTAGATACCTCAGTTCAAAGAGCTTTCCATCCACAAGAAGAGGTAGCTTTATATCTAGATCTATTCTTGTTTTACCACTCAGTACAAGGCCTTAAAGATGGAATTTCTTAGGATACTAAGATTCTTGAAAATGATGATTCTTCTAGAAAGACTCCATATGAGAAAAATGTAACGGTACCTAAAATCAGTTTGGTCCCAACATCAATATCCCCTGAAATTCCAGATTCCTGTGTTGTAATATGGAAAAAGGGACTGGCTTTGGTGACGAGACCATTCTTAATTGAATCCAGGTCTTCATTTTTTCCTTCCAGCTCCAGCTCAATCTATAACTACAGACACCTCAGACCTTGGTTAGGGAGTGGTGCAGAATCGAATAAAAAATGCAGGGTCTTTGAAACAAAAAAGACACAGGAACACATATAAACATGAGTTGTTGGCAGTAATAAATGCTGTCAATTGTCTCAATCATCTGTTGTTCCTAGGACCATTAAGAAAGGTTACTAACAGCACCACAGTAATGTGGTACATAAACGGGGGGGGGGGGCAGAGCTTACGCTATGTGCAGACTAGCCATGGTAGACTGGAATATAGATTAGCAGTGCAGTCTCACTCTAAAGGCATCCTTTATCCTATCAGAGAAAATTATGTGGTAGACAAGCTGGGCAAGACCAGAACAGACCTTCTGGAATGGAAATTTAATCAGGGGGGTCTCCTAGGGATTATCCACCTGTGGGGAACACCTCGGATAGATCTGTTTGCCTCCATTCACAACAAAAAATTGGTAAAATTCTGATCCAGGTTTCCATTCAAAAAGGACTGGAAAACACATATATTTTCCTTGAACATGAATGTTCTTGTGTGCTTTCACCCTTTTTGCTAATGTCCTGGGTAATTCTGAAGATTTAGAAGAACTCTGCAAAGATGGGGAAGTGCAGTGGTACAGCAGTTAACGTTGTCATCTCGCAGCAAGAGGTTCTCCGGTTCAATTCTTGGCTGGAGTGCCTTCTGTGCGGAGTCTGCAATTCCTCCTTGTGTTCGCATGGGTTTCCTCCGGATGCTGTGGTTTCCTCCCACATTCCCAAGACGTGCTGCAGGTGGATTGGACATTCTAAATTGGCCCAAGGTGTGAGTGTGTGTATGTGTGTGCCTTCTAAGGAAGGTTGGGTGCTGGGCTGGCAACACAACATCATAAAAAAACTCTACTGCCACTTGTTCTATGGATCAGCCAAAAGGAGAAGAACAACTCTGCAAAGATAATTGTGGTGACTGTGACTCCCTTTAGTCCCAGGCAACAGTAGCTGTCCCTTCTTTTGGAAATAGCTAAGGAAGTTATTACAAGCTTCCTCACAGGCTGGACTTACTCATATGGCAAAGGTTTGTTTGATACACCCCAAGTTGAAACAGTTTCCATGTAACTGCCTGGATGATGGAATTTTAATACCTTTTAAGTGCTTATTTTTGAGGACTTGTAACACGTTTAAGGAGGCAAACCTGCTACTAGGAAGTCATATATTTACAAGTGGAAAAGATTTCTAGTTGGTGCCAAGACAAAGAACTAGGATCTGTTTAAAGCTAGTACTTTGGTTCTGTAATGTTTGTGGGCACTAGTATCCTCTGGTCTTTCTTATTCCTATATCAAGGTTCATTACTTGACCATTTCAACACGTTTGGCCATGGATCCTCCCCCTTTCAATGCATTTCTACGTTAAAATTTTTTTTGAAAGTTGTTTTTCATACAAGACGACCTTGAAAACAAGTGGCTCCTTAGGATCTCAGCTTTGTTTTGGAAAAATTAACTATCCATTTGGACCAGCTCATCGGGCTGACTTGAGATTCTTAACATGGAAACAGTTTTACTGATTGCTCTGACGTCTGCAAGAATAGTGTCTGGGTTGCAGGCTCTTATAATGGGTCAGTCTTATCTCATTTTCCACAAAGATAAGCGTTTCCTTGAAAACTAATCCTCCTTTTATGCCTAAAGTGGTATTCAAATTTACTTTGGGCCAAGCTGTACATCTTGGTCTGCTTTCCAAAATCTAAAAATGAGGGAGAAAGGATTCTGCATACTTCAGATATCCACAGACAACTCTGATGTTATTCTGATAGAACTAAAACTTTCAGAAACTCTGATCAGTTATTCGTTATTTATGAAGGTAAAAAAAAAAAAAAAGGAAAACTTGTGTCAAAACAGACTATCAATGAGTGGTTATTTATTTATTTATTTTGCAGTTGGTTTACCAGGATAGTCCATTGGGCCAAAAGAACCCGTTTTCAATGGAGTCCTGGGGAGAAAAGCTCCAAAAACAATTAGCAAGGTTACAATAAGGTATTTAGTTTCAATTATACAATTTCTATGGACTTGGAAATACAGTAGACTAGTGTACAAACATATACACATATTACAATCTTGTATCGCTGAAAACAGTTTACAATATAGAAACTGAGAGGCTTTTACAACTTAGGGTGGGTTACACTGGAGATATCTTTCATACATTCAGGATGAGTAGCTTAATACAATCAAGAGAAAGGTATATGAGCTGACATAGAACCTTTCAATATAGAAACAGAGAACCTTTTACATCAGAGGGTATATTTACACTAAGGTACCTTTAAGTATTCAGAAAAAGCTAATACAAGCAAGAGCAAGATCTATGAGTTTAGGAGAGTAAGTAGCAATTCTCATTATGAATAGGGGAGGAGAAGTGAAAATTCTCAGTATGAGGAGATTATGTTGGGTGGGAGCAGGAGCATTCCCACTGGGAAATTAGGTGTGAGTGAAGGGATTTTTTGAATGAGAAGTGATTTGTGATGCTACGAATGGATGGGGGTAAGGAGTTCCAGAGACGAGCAAGACTGTAGGATAAGAGATTTTTTCCAGGGGGACGAATTGGTTTATACAGTTCAATTAAGTTTTGGTTGTTAGATCTTAGAATTCTGTCAGGGAGGTGCATTTTGAAGGTAGAGGAAAGGGATGGGCAGAGAGAGGGATTGAAGATGAGTTTGTGTGCAAGAGTCAGTTGGATGTAAGTGAGGTGACTGGGTAGTTCTAACCATTTTAGTTTTGTGGAGAGCTGAACAGTGGTGTGAGGAGGACTTATGGGAGGTAGCAAACTTGACAATTTTGTTATAGCAAGAGGAGAGTTGTGTTTTGAGAGAAGATTGTAGGTTAGTTAGAAGTGGGGCTCCATAGAGGAAGGATGGTATGAGAAATGTGGTAGATAGGGTGAGTTTGGTGGAGGGTGTAAGATAACGATTCTGTTATCCTTTGTTATACCCGCCATAAAAAAGCAAGTCCAGGTAGGATTAAGGCATACTCTACCAGGTCCTTTGCTTCATCTGTGGTGTTTTGGAAAGAGGTGAATACTAAAATTGTTCTAGAAACAGCAATGTGGTCCTAGTGCACACCTTTATAAAGCCATACAAGCTGTATTCCTTCTTCTTGTCCAAAGTTGGCTTTGATAGGACCATTCTCCGGGGGGGTGCCTTGAACTTCATTCTTCCTTCTCCCAGTCAGTCTTAAGTATGGTAGTCTACCCATATAGCTAAGGCTGCTGCATCAGTTATCAATTGATTAATATAGTAGTGTTATGTAAGTAAATTTACTTTAACAGTAGATGTTTGAATGATCAGTGCTACAGTAGTACTCCATTCCTCCATCCCCTTATTGTTGGTAAGATTTTTTTGCCAGGATAGCAACTTTGATTTCTTATTACCAGTCATTGACATTATTTATGGCTGTAGCCTCAGTTGGCAAGAAAGCTCTGAAGGACATAGAAGGAGCACTTAAACTTTGGAAACTGGTTAACTATTAGTGTTCTTTGCAGGATGTAACCCATATAGCTAAAGCTGTTGCAGTAATGATCACTGATCATTCAAACATCCACTGTTACGGTAAGCTTGTGTACAAAACTGTGCTGTTTCTAGCATTGAGCCTAAAGAGAGCTCTGTACATCCACTCCATCAGTTTTCTTCTCTCCTTTCTCAGATTCTGTGTCATATCTTTTGCTGCACTTAGTAATAGCTTAAAATATGTAGGAAATGGATTGCAATTATTACACTGTGAAACAAGCTTTTTAAGTACCTTTCTTATGTCAGAATAATGCTTAGTTAGCTTTTGTTAAACACCCCTAACTGCTGCAGTATCCTTTCAGCTGTATGGGTTGTATCCTGTCCAGCACACAACCAGACAGCTTCCAAAAGGTCTGGCTCCCCCTCACACCTTCAATCTGACTGCTGATTGGTCAGCTGTGTGGAGGGAAATCAGCAGGAAGAGTAAAGGTTTCTTCAGTACTTTCTTGTTGCCTCATGAAGAAGCAGCTCCGAGACTTCATAGGAGCAGCAATCGGCCTTCAGCTTCATTTCTGGCAAATAAATCCTAGCAGGGGGCCCTTCCACACATAATATTGCCCCTTTAAAAATGTTTTTTTTAAGTAGAGCATTTTAGTGTTATTTCTCCTTTAAGAAACCAATTATTCTTTCCAGTATTGGAAGATTTCTGTCATGTACTGCTGTATTTAGTTCCAAGTTGTTTGGGGGGGGGGGGGGTGCTATTTTGTTAGAAAAATGTATTGCTTATGTAAACTTTGTTTTATATGGGCAGGAATTATTATAGGGTATGGTAGTGTTGGTTTGATACTGTGTGACAAAACTGCCTTTTTTTTCTGTCTGACTTAGTTTTTGGAAAATGGGTTTTCTGACTGGAATTTAGAGTACTGATTATGCATTACTGTGATTGGAGACTTTGTATTTGACTTTGTGTGCTGTCTGTGAGCACGTTTTGACAACGTACCTTCCGACCGACTCATTCCAGCAAAGTATACTGCCTTGGAGACATCCTCCTCAGTTACAGCATTGCAGTGCTCCATCTGTTCCATTTCCCCTCTCTACCCAGAAAGATAAAACAAATTACCAAAGAGCCCTTGCCAATGCCACAGGCTTAGTCAACGCTTCAGACAATGGTGGGTGAATCTGTAGTGGCTATTAGTTCTTCTCATGTACCCCTCCAGCTTCCTGTAGTGTAGTCTTTTCAGCCACCACAGACCAGGGATTAGCCATGTCATCTTTGGCTTTTCCAGTGTCTGATCTCCTCTGGATGAGAGAGACAGTCTGGAAGATCGGTTCAGTGTTACCAGGTAAAGAGACTTCTTGACGGGGAAGAAACATCTTCTCTGAATCAGTCTTCACCCAGACCTGTAAAGTAAAACAAAAATAAAAGGATAAATATTCATCTGAAGACATGGCGTCTGTTAGAAAATACTATTTTCTTAACTTAGCCAGGAAGTTGTTATAAGCTGTTAATCCTGGGGTCACAAATCCTTACCTGAAAATATTGTCAGCAGAGATATTCCTGAGGAAAACATGTCTGAGGATTCTTTCAGAGACAGAGACATGACTGTTTCTGCAGATTCTCAAGCCCTAAGCTCTGATTCAGAGGAAACTTGCCATCACAAACCCTTTGGAGGAGTTTTTCTTTTCTCAGACAATAGCAAGGATGAATGAGTTTTTTTCTTGAAAAGTCAGTTGTTCCCTCTCAAATGAAGAGATGATGTGATGCATTTCAAGCAGATATTCTTCATTCCACTCCTATTCCTCTTACTATGCAAGCCTCTGAGGATGTATGTAATGCTGCCTTTAATAACCCTGATTCTCAAACTTCAGTTCCCAAAAAGGCACATTGACTTTTTCAGAATTTTTCAAACTAATAAACATTTGATTTCCCACTTCAGGTCTGACCCTGTGGCAATATCCACATCTTCATCAGCTGATGGTAAACTATTGGTTTCTTTCAGTCTTTCTCCTGTGGACTAAGGAGGAAAGGTATTGGGTAGGTTTGGTAAGAGATTATTTTTTTCTTCCAGTTTGGCTTATAGAATTCTTAACTATCAGACTTGTGGAAGTTTATTCTTTTTTATGCAGACATTTTGATAGAATTATCTGCTACATTCTTTCCTGAAGCTAGTGCCTATCTAAATTTTGTTGTTTCTGGTATTTGTATCCAATGCCAGCTGTACCCTTCCTGAACCACTTTTAACACTAAAGAGTCTGAAACAATCTGTTGCCAAAGGGGAATGTAGAGAGCAAGTTTCTAGGACAGATTTTGTGAGATACGGGCGCAGTACGAGTTGGGAAGTAGGAAATAATGCCATTATAGTCATTCTGAAGTATTAGGTTGTACCATTTCAGGAAAAGATCCTTATTTAGTGTTTCCATCCTGCCATCTCTTTCTTGTTCCCTGTTTGGCTTGAGAAGGCAGGGGACTGTGTGTTCTGTTTTTTTTTTTTTTTTTTTTTAGAAGGAAAAGATTTGGGAGATTTGTAACAGGGGGCCTGAAAAACCTTGGAAACTCTTTGTATTAGTTTCTCTCTCTAGCTCTTCAAATTATTTACGACCTTAGTAGTAGATGGATGAAACAAAACCTCTATCTAAAACTGAGTTTAAATTTTCAGTCTTTACGTTATCAGAAAACTTCTGATTATGTATCCAAGCATGTCTCCTGCACACTGTAGAAGTAGCAGTTGCCCTACACACAGTATCTGCATAACCATACACATTCCTAAATGTGTGTTTATTTTAGGGGAGTTCCCCTCCACCCTCTGAACCAGATAGTCTTCTTTCCTTAACTTCTCAAATCAATCTCAAACTTCAGAATCAACAGTCTCAGGATCTTGGGGTCATGGCTTATATGATTATCACGATTTTTCACTCCAGACTACTAATGAGAAAGATTCAGTAGTTTCTGAAAAACAGACATTGTAACTCATCAGACAGACCAAAAAAGCATACCAGTGTCAGAGATGTTTGATGTTCATCGTGTTTCACTGTTGCAGTCATTACTCTTGGGTTATCCTGCTGGCAGGCGACCCTCGGTCAGCCAAAATTCCAAAGTCTAGGTCCGGCATCGGTTGCTGTCGCCTCTTCCCTGACGTCAGTGCGCCAGGGGTATAAAAGATGCAGCCGACACCATTTTCTTCAGTCTTTCTTGCCGCGTGGTGCCCGAAGCAAAAGCAGTTCGCAAGTGCCGGTCGGCCGACTCCTGAGATTTTCAAATCCGAATTTCAGAACCAAAGTCTTCATTAAAGCTAAGTACCCCATTGGGGAAACTTTTTTCTTGCTCCAGACCGATGTCAGAAAAAGTTAACAGTTGTATTTCTTGTGGGAAGCAAATACCTCATAAGGATTTTCATTTTTACTGTATTCCTTGCCTAGGCCCTGATCACAACGTTGCTAGCTGTCGGTTTTGTGCTAGATTTAACCAACACACTATCAAGCGTTGGTTCGATTTTGCATTTCATTACTTTGGCCGAAGATTTAATTATATAATGCTGTTGGACCAGCCGACAACCGGAGTTTACAAAAAACGCAAGGACAAGGAAAAGGATAGGCATCTGAGGTCCAAAACCGATGATGAAGCCTCTGCTAGGCCAGTCGCCGGTTCGCCGGTTCTCAGTGAGGCGCTTTCGCAGCCCCTGGCGCCCACTACCTCAGAGCCACAGGCCACTTCCAACTCCCACGTGGAGCCGACTGGGCCTCTGGAAACTCAAGGTGTTGGACACTCGGAAATCATTCCCTCAGATGGGTCCGGAGCCGCTGAGCAGGCATCGGCTTCTGAGGGTGTCTTCAGACCTACACAACTATATATTAAGCCATCTTCAGCTTCAAAGACAAAGACTAAAGCAGCTCTAAAGACAAAGAAACAAGTACAGCATTCTCCTTCTCAGACTTCCATGCCTAAAAAACAGATGCTCAAAATGGCCGAAAACCTAATTAGTTTGATCAGGGGCTCCCATCCCCCTCCTGATAAGAGGCCTAGGCAAGAGACTGAGTATGATTCTTCTGATCAGGTTTCTATTTCCTCTGATTCCTCTTCTGAACCGGATTACTCCATTCTTCCCTATGAGGATTCTGATGCTGAAGAATCCATTCCTTCAGCCTCTCCTCCTGAGGATTATTCTTTTGGGGAAACCCTACATACCATGAGGGAACATTTCCACTGGGAGAGCCAAGATTATTCTGAATCTAAGAAAAGGCTCAGAGACTTTCTGCTACTTCCTCAGCACAGACCCCTTGCTATTCCATCTATCCTGGATATTGTAGATGATGTATTTTCAGAGTCTAGCCTGTCCCCTGACTCTTTACCCCCTGCACCTGCTAAGCCAGACAGGTACTACAGGGTCCTGGATTCTCATAAATTCCTATATAAAAACCCTGCTGCTGACCCAGAAACTATATCTCAGGGTCCCAAAGGGGTTAAAGCTTCCACTGCAAAAAAACCCTGTCCCCTCTGATATGGATTCTAGGGCTCTAGACAGATGGGGGAAAAAACGTTTACACTTCTGCTACCCTGGCTGTAAGGACTTTAAATTGTCAATTTCATATGCTTAAATATCAGCAATATTTAATGTCACTGCTTAAACAGAAATTGTTGACAAATACTGAAGGTTCAGAGAACAAAGAATTGCAGGAGTTATTGCATGCAGCTGAACAAGTGGGAAAGCATACTTTGCAAGGTGGTTATGATTCACTGGAGGCCTCTTGCAGGGCTGCTGTTACAGGTTCTGTTATTAGAAGGCATGCTTGGTTAAAGGAACAGAATCTGCCTGATCATGTTAAAGCAAAATTTAGATGCACCATTACAGCATGATACTTTGTTTAGTACTAAAGCAGAAGAGGTGTTGAAAAAAATGGAGGATAAAGCAAAATCCATGCAGACAGTCAAGGATTTCTTACAGGTGCAGCCACCCAGGTTTAGCAGGAACTGGCCCACAAAAAATGTGTCCTTTCCAGTGTCAGACAGACCACAAAGAGGCAGATACAGGCATCCCAGAGGCAGATCTCAGCCCCAAGGCTCATACAGGCCTAAACAATGGGGTGCTCCTACCTCCAAAAGTGGAGAAGACAAATCACAACCTTACAGGAAACAGTCCCAATGACTTTCATCTACCAGATCCAAGCACTTTTCTTTTGGCAGCCCCCTTAGGGGGAAAACTAGCACTTTTTTCATCAAATTGGCAAATGATTACCCAAGACAAATGGGTCCTGAACATAGAGTCCCAAGGCTACAGGTTCCAAAGGTATGCCAGACCTGCCACACAATCAATGGGCAGAGGCACAAAAACAAATTACAGCCCTCATGGACATGAGGGCCATTCAGCAAGTACCACAACAAGAGCAGGGGCAAGAATTTTACTCCAGACTTTTTCTAGTACCCAGAAAGGACAAAACCTGGAGACCAATACTGGACCTGTCAATTTTAAATACGTTTCTGGAAGTTCCAAAATTCAAGATGTTGACTCTACAGCAGCTACTGCCCATGCTGGGCAAGAAGGCCTGGCTCGTAACTTTGGACCTAAAAGAGGCATACCTGCATGTTCCAGTCAGACAATCTTGCAGAAGATATCTCAGATTCATAGTTGGCTCAATGCATTACCAATTCTCTGCACTGCCCTTTGGCTTATCTACTGCACCCAGGGTCTTCACAAAATGCCTGGCACCAGTAATAGCGTTTTGCAGACAAAAAAGAATTCAAATATATCCCTACTTGGACGACTGCCTAATTCAAGCAGAGAACAAAGACATTCTTCTACAGCATCTGGCGTTTGTAAAAAGATTACGAATTGGCCTAGGGTACACAGTAAACGAAAAGAAATCAAACCTAGTGCCCTCTCAAGAGGTAATATTCCTGGGTGCAAGCCTAAATACAACTGCCCAGATGCCTTATCTCACGCCAGACAAACAAAAGCATCTGACTACTTACTTCAAGAAATCGGCAACACAAACCCACTTATCTGCAAGGAAAATCCTGCAGGCCTTGGGTTTCATGGCATCTTACATTCTACTAATTCCATATGCCAGACTGCATATGAGGAAACTATAATGGTACCTAAAAAGGGTTTGGACTCAGCATTGCCACAGCCTGGAGACAGTAATTGCACTCATTCCCTGCCTTCAACAGGAGTTTTGATGGTGGGCAGAAGCCTGTCACCACAACAAGGGTCTGCCATTCAGTTTACCCACAGCCAGACAGACACTGACAACAGATGCATAAGATTATGCCTGGGGAGCCCATATGGCAGGAAAATGTATTCAGGGCACATGGTCTGCAAACCAGATGCATCTTCACATCAATCAAAAAGAGATGCTAGCTGTTCAAAATGCCCTGACAGCTTTCAAGGACCTGCTTCATCCAGGACAGCTACTGATAAATACAGACAGCACTAAGGTCATGTGATACATAAACAAGCAGGGAGGTACACATTCCTACCCTCTATGCAGACAAGCAATGACCTTATGGGACACAGAATTGGCTTTTCAAATTCACCTGCAAGCACAATTCCTGCCAGGAAAAACAAATACTCTGGCAGACTAACTAAGCAGAAACCTCATGGATCCCCACGAATGGAAACTGGATCCACAAGTCTTCAGCATGATAATAAGGAAATGGGGATGCCCAGACATAGATCTATTTGCTTCCCCTCACAACTGCCAATTGCAGATATTTTGCATAAGGATTTATCACAAGCAAGCATGGAAAGTGGACGCCCTATCCTTCAGCTGGAAAAATCTAACGGTATATGCTTTTCCCCCACTGTCTCTCCTTCCCAGGGTACTCCTAAAGGTCAGAAAAGAGAAGCCAAAAATGATACTGATTGCACCAGACTGGCCACGTCAGCACTGGTACCCAATCCTAAAGAGCTTGTCTCAAGGTCCAGCATGGATATTGCCTCAAACTTCTCACTTGCTGACCCAACAAAAGAATCAGATCCTGCACAGCCAACTCAGGACCTTAAATCTGGCAGCATGGCAGATAATGTAGCCATTCAGAACACTCCTCTTTCAAAAGCTGTTATGGATGTTATCTTGGAGGCCAGGAGGCCCAGCACCAGAAAATCTTATGCAGAAAAATGGAAGAGATTCTGTGCTTGGAACCAGGAACAAGGCATTGACACGTGTGTACCAAATATCCCTCAGATTTTACAATACCTAACTGAGATGCTGAACAAAGGCCTTTGCTTCTCATCAATTAAGATTCATGCCTCTGCCATTTCAGCCCATTACAACATGGAACCACCTATTTTTTCTCATCCTTTAATAAGGCAGTACCTCAGAGGGGCCAAAAACATTAGGCTTCCAAGAAGAGCTTCACTTCCGGCCTGGGACCTCAATTATGTTTTGGAAAAACTCACACTGCCTCCTTTTGAGCCAGCATCAACAGCAGATATAAAATTCTTATCCTGGAAAACAGCTCTGCTTCTAGCAATAACCTCTGCAAGGCGAGTCTCTGAGTTACAAGCACTCATGGCTGTGGAACCTTTCATCATTTTTCATCCAGACAGGGTTTCTCTGAGGACAAACCCTACATTTATGCCTAAGGTGGTGTCCAGTGTGGCCCTTAACCAAACCATTCACTTGCCAACCTTTTATCCTAATCCACAGAACAAGGGTGAGAAAATTCTGCATTCTTTGGACATACACAGGCAGTTACGCTTCTACTTGGACAGAAATAAAGCTTTCGGAAAGACTGAGCAACTTTTAGTGTCATATGCTGCAGGATCACAAGGAAAGGCTATCTCAAAACAGACTATTTCAAAATGGATAGGCCATTGCATCCATTTCTGCTATTTTCAACATGGCAAATCAGTGCCGAAGGGCATTAGGCCTCATTCCACCAGAGCAGCAGCCTTCCTCAGAGGAGTACCAACCAAAGATATCTTAGAGGCTGCAACTTGGAGTTTATTACACACCTTCACAAAGCACTACCACTTACCTCTTTACTCTAAGTCCAGACCAGGCTTTGCCACTGCAGTCCTGCAGGGCTTCATATCCTCTCCTAATCCTATTTAGCCCAGCCACCCTTCCTCAGCTTTGGGATTCAACCCAAGAGTAATGACTGCAACAGTGAAACACGATGAACATAGTACAGTTGTGTACCTACCATAAATGTAGATGTTCGAGTGTATTCACTGTTGCAGTCCGGGTTACCCACCCACCATCCCCCTTTTCTTTGCTGGGACTTATCTGCACGTCTCTATCCTGTACAACCTATTTGGTGTATTTGCTTGTAGATGAAGGAAATTTTATTTTTGTGCATGCATTTTTATTGGCATATTTTTCAGCCTACCAATTTGGGGGCACCTGACATCTGGGGAAAGAAAAACTGAAGAAAATGGCGTCGGCTGCATCTTTTATACCCCTGGCGCACTGACATTAGGGAAGAGGCGACCGCAACCGACGCCGGACCTAGACTTTGGAATTCTGTCCGACCGAGGGTCGCCTGCCAGCAGGATAACCCAAGAGTAATGACTGCAACAGTGAATATACTCGAACATCTACATTTATGGTAGGTACACAACTACTTTCTGATCCATGCCTTAAAATCTCTTCATTATCTATGCCACTCCGACCTCTTCAGGTGATTAAAGACAACACCACAGTGATGTGGTCCATAAGTAAGGGGGCACCAGGTTTTACCCTCTGCAGGCTGGCTGTGATAGTTTGAGAAGTAGTTATTCAGTACTACTTAATCCTTCAAGCACATTCCATTATAGCAGAACATAGTTGCTGAAAAGTTGAGCAAGATCAGGACAGACTCTAACAGATTCAGATTGAATGAGAAGTCTTCTAAAAATGTATCCATTTGTGAGGAACACCTCAAGTAGTTCTGTTTGCCACCTTTCAAAACAGATATTTGAACAAATTCTGCTCCAGAACTCCTTGTAAACAAGCCTGAAAAACAGATGCTTTTTCTTTCCTGTTATCAAGAATGTTCCTTTATGCCTTTTCACTGATATCCAGGGTAATTCTAAAGATTCAGAAGGACTCCCCAAAAGCCAATGTGATGACCCCCTTTTGGCCCAGGTAGCATTAGTTTTCCCTTCTTTTTGGAATCAGCCAAGGGCAATTGACTTCCAAACTGGACCTATTCACACAAGACAGATGGAATTTGGTACACCCTAGCCTGAGACATTTTCATCTAACTTTTGGGTGATTAATTTTGCATTCCTTTAGGCACCTCTTTCCTGAGGACTTGTAGCAGGTATTGAAAGAGGCAAGAGAATCTGCTACTAGGAAATCTTATATTGGCAAGTGGAAAAAATGTTGTAGTTGGTACCTATCCAATAACCAAGGCTCCTCAAGTATTATACGTCATTTGTGAGGGTTACTATTCTCTGGTATCCCTTATTCCTTTGTCAAGGTGCATCTTGCGACCATGTCAGCATGTCTGACCATGGAGCCCCCTATTTCTTCTCTGTTTGTAGTAAAACAGTTTCTGGAGGGAGTTTTGCACATGAGACCTCCTCGTAAACAGGTTGCTCCTTTTTTGCAATCTTAACTTTATGGTGAAAAAGTTAACCATGTCTCTTTGAACCTGCTCATCAAGTGGACATAGGTTCATAGATTAGTACTAGGCTAAGTGCCCTTGTGGGCCATTTTAAGCCTAGCCAATTACCCCATGTGAGTATCAAACCCTGCACCTTGTGTCTGTAAGGTAAACACATTAACCATTATGCCAACCACCCACCCCTATAAAGTTCATTGCATGGAAACCTGTTCTTCTCATTTCTCTGACATCTGCAAGAAAGTATGGAGCTGCAAGCTCTCATGGTGAGTGAACCCTACCTGGTCTTCCATAGAGGTAGGGTTACATTAAGAACAAATCCCTCATTTATGCCCAGAATTGTTTCAGGATTTACTTTGAATCAAACAAGTAGTTTTCTAGTGTTCTTTCCAGATTCTCAGAACCAGGGAGAAAGGATTCTTTATACTCTTGATGTACCTAGGTAGCTTGGGTACTATCCTGTCAGTACAAAGTCCTTCAGAAAAGCAGATCGGCTATTTGTTTCTTATGTTGTGACAAAGACAGAGCAGAGTCAAAACAAGTCATTTTTTTTAGTTGTCCCACTCTATTTCCTTTTGTTGTTCCCACCATGGTAAACCAATTCCACAGAGTATAAAGGCTTATTCTTCTAGAGTCCTGGCTTCTTCAATAGAGTACTGGAAAGGGGTAGACTCGAAAAGTATTCTCAAGGGGGATACATGACCCGCTGTATATACCTTTACAAAACTTTGTAAACTGGATTCTTTTTCTAGACCCAGGATAGGCTTTGCTGGGACCATTCTCCAGTGGCTTTGGCTCCTGGATCCGTCTCCTACATCCTCCCAGGTTGGATAGGCTTTGGTAATCAACCTATATAGCCTAAAGGCTACCAAAGCAGTGGGAATGATGAATATAGTACATTGTGTAAGTTGCACTTACCAACAGTGAATGTTTGAATTCCTCACTGCTGCAGCAGCTGCACCCACCTGCCATCCCCCTACTTCTCTGTATATTTAGTTGTTGGGATATGAAGTCATTTGCTATTGTGTATATCTTTTAGAAGTTTAGGAGGAGTACACTCCTCCTTTACTTTTAGGTAAGAAAGTCCTGAAGAAAACGTCAGTCTGACTGCTGCTTTCCCTCCACTGGAACAATCAGTCAGCAGGTGAGTGAAGGTATGGGAAGGAATCAAAGGTTTTGGAAGCTGTCCGGTTGTGCATTAGGAGGACACAGCCCATATAGCCTAAAGCCTACAGCAGCAGTGAGAAATTTGAACATTTACTGTTATAGGTAAGTGCAACTTACACATCTATACTTTATGATCATATCTAACGCTAGAGACTAACAGCACCCAGTGTCATGTGTTAAACAAGAGCAGCAAAATATAAAATAGCTGTAAAAGTCTGCTACACTTTTAACAAAATGTGTGATAGAGTGAGGTGTTCCGCAGCTTTTTAAAGCTGGCAATTACTCAGAGGAATACTTTGTTTTTTCATGCTGTGTGTCCTCAACTTTAAGTGGTTCATGGCTTTAAAAGCTTGTAAAACACTTAAAACACTTTGTGCTTCAACACATTTATCTCTTTACCTTGTAGTATGGGGAGTCAATTTTCTTTGTACTACAAAAAATTATGATCAAGTCTCCAGTCATAACTTTCTTATGTGATGATCATCATAATTAGATTATTGTTGCATTAGCATAAGGAATTCTGGGACATATCATACCAAGGACTGATTGTCTGCTAGTATATAAATGCTTTTTGGCACCTTTATGTGCACCATTCTTCTGGGGTAGCACAAGGGCATGCTGTTATAAAATGAGGTGTAACAGTGCTAAAAATCCACACTTTCTTGCTGTTGAAGATTTCAGTAAGACTCAGTCTTTGCTGAGTTTTCAGTTTTTTAATGGTTAGCTTGTTTTAACTTTTGAGCAGATAAGTACCCTTCTATAGACCTTCCTTTCCTTTTTAGACTAAAATCTGTGAAGAAAGTATTTCTTATGTCTAAGAGAAAAGGGAAATATCTGTATGGAAAACAGATACCTTATAAAGTGCCCCACACAGTCTGTCTGTTTTGTCTAGAAGAGACACACGATATCTGCTCCTGTAAGATTTGTTTGCCTTGTACCCCTGAGACAATCAGAAGATGTCTTAACAGCCTTGGTGTATTTCTCAAAAATTAACATCCCAAAGACTTTACTCATTTATTGATGGATACTGCTTGACTACCTTGGACGTACCCCTTTCAATACCAAAACATAGAAAATGTGTTGGAGGCTGCTAATAATGTTCTTCACCTGTCCCTGATGGATGACTCCACTGTGACCTTGTTGGAGTCTTCAGACCATATGTTGGATGTTTCTAATCTTTCTGGCACTGCTCCAAGGGATGCCACTAAGGGTTGGGAGCCTGGCACACCAAAACCAGACATATGACTACAGTGGAGAAGAGAGAACCTTACCATGTGCTTCCAGAAGAGCCAGGCAGAATCTCTCAATTGCTGGTTAGGGAGGAGATAGCAGTTTTGGTTATGTAAGTACAGATGACTGATATTTCCTAGTCTGTCAGTTTAGATACTCTGAGAAAGAAAACTCAAAAGACTAAACATATTTCTCCACCTTTTACCCCTTCTGAGAATAATATTTCCTGATTCTCCTGTAGAAGAGAGAGCCTTTTCTGACACAGTTCCTAAGATGAACCTTTTTCATTGTTAAGGAAAAAATCTCAGATATCCAAAATAAGTGCTATGACATCTTCCATGTGGATGCTCCAAATACTCTTACCATTCCTCCTGTCATTTGATGCTTTGGAGGATGCTTTTAAGTCTGCATGTGCTTCTCCTGAAAGCCAACCTCTTGAACCCCAAATGCCTTATGTACCATAAACTTATAAACCCCTTTTGTTACCCTTTTGCATATCCTGCTGCTGTTTCCTTGGCCAAGGACTCCCAATTTTAATCACTTAAATACTGCAAACCCTATTCCTTCTGATAAGGATGGAAGAGCTTTTGACAGATGTAGGGAAAATGTCTCTACATCCTCTACCTTAGCCTTTAGGGTAGTTAATTGTAAGGCTTACATAGCTGCATTTCTGATTCATAGTTTCATAGGTCGGTACTAGGCTATTGACCCTAGGGCCTATATAAGCCTAGCCAAATGGTACCCTGGCTTTTGCCACCCAAGAAAATTATTTTCCTGTGCCCCTGTCGAGCAGAGCCACAGAAGTGATCCCCGGGGTGAATTTCCTATCTCCCATCCAATCAAGATTTTTCTTGAAGAGTGCTAATGAGGAGCTTTGTTTCATATAGATAGGTAGTTTGTTCCAGAGTATGGGAAGTCTCTGGGACAGGAATCTATCCCTCCAGCATGTTCTGTTTATTGTAGTGACAAGGTTTAGGTACCTAGAGCGTGTAGCTCGGAAGGATTGGAATTTCTTTAAGTGGAGCATGTCCAACAGCTCTGGGTTTGACATAGCTTTGTACGTTAGGTAGAGATCGCCTCTGAGTAGGCGATATGTGACAGAGTAAAGCTGGAGTTTTTTGAGACTGTCTGCATAGGGGATCTGTTTAAGGCTGGTAATCCTCTTTGTGAGGTATTTCTGTGGCCTTTCCAGTTGTTGTAGATGTCTTGTGAGGTACATACCAAAAGGGGCATTGTACTCCTTTAATGGGTCTAATGAGTGATGAGTAGAGGGGAACAATGACCTCTTTTTTCCTGGATGAGAAACCTTTTGTGATGAGGTGTGCCACGTAGAAGGATTTCCTGACTACTGTGGCGATGTGATTATCAAAGGAAAGACTACTGTCCATCTGTGTCCCAAGGTCTCTTATCACACTTTCGGTGTTAAGTAGACTACTGCCTATGTGGTACTTCATGGGTGCAGAGTTTTTTCCAAAAGGGATTACAATGCACTTTTTGGCATTGAGCTTGAGGCCATGGGTTTGACACCAGGCATCTGTCTCAGTGAGGCCCTTTGTAGGATGTCCATGTTGTTGGGAGTTTTGATTATGGCTCCTAGTTTGCAGTCATCTGTGAACTTTGTAAGCCAAAGACCTTCTGTGTCAGCCTATACTTCAGATAAGTAGATACCAAACAGGAGAGGACCTAGGACTGAACCCTGTGGTACTCCACTTGTCACTGATCTAAAGTTGGATTTGGTCTGCTACTTTCACAGTGTGGGTTCTGTCAGTGAGCCAGTTGGCAACCCATCTTGTGACATGGGGATTAATACCTAGTTTAGTGAGTTTATCTATAATTCCAGAGTGGGGGATGGTGTCAAAAGCCTTGGCGAGATCTAGATAGGCTGTGTGAACCACCTTTCCCTCATCTATGGCTTTGGTGACCGCTTCAAAGAACTCTATCAGGTTTAGGAGACATGATCTGCCTTTTACAAACCCGAACTGGATAGGGTCAAGAGTTTGGAGATTACCAATGTCATTGTTTATAAGTTCCATGATGATACATTCCATAGCCTTGCAGACCAGGCTCGTCAGGCTAATGGGGCGGTAGTTCACAGGGTCTGTGGTGCCCCCCCACTTTGTGGAGTGGGATAACCATTGCTGTGCACCATTCAGTGGGCACAAAGCTTGAGGTGAGGCTATGATTGAACATGGTACATAGGTAGGGTGCCAGTTCGTTCTGTAGTTCATGTAGAACGCAGCCTGGGATGTTGTAAGGTCCCATGGATGCTGTGTTCTTGGCTTTGGAGAGTGTGTTTTCTACCTGTGCAGCTGTGATTACAGGAACTTTGCATTCTTCCAGTGTAGAGATGGGCCCTTTAGGGGGTGAGAGAGGGGTAAAGTTAGCACTGAACCTCTCTGCCAGGATGTTGGCAATATCAGTTGGTTCTGTATATTTAGTGCCAGTGCGCTGTAACTCAGAGCAGATCTGAGTGTTGCCATTGAGATTCTTGACATAGCTATAGAATGCTATGTGGTTGTCTTTAGAATCAGTGGCGATTTTGTTTTCTTAACTAGCTTTGGAGGATTTTATGAGGGATCTCAGTTTCTTACTGAGGCTGACTATGGATTTCCTCCAATCATGGGATTTTACTCTTTTTTGCAACAGTTTCTTTTTTCTGTTGTAGAGTTTGTTTATGGCAGGGGAACCACCAGATTGGCTTTCTTTTTTTGGAGGATAGCATCTTGGTTCCGTTAGGGATTGCACAATCCATGCACTTATGTAAGTGCTTATAAAGTGCATTTGTATAGGATTCAGCAGTTGTACCGCTATTGTCTGTCAGCATGGGTGTCGTGAAGTTTGCCACTTCTGTCTTAAGAAGCGTGAAGTTGGCTTTGGAGAAATTTTTACGGTGGTTTCCCCAATGGGGGGTTGAGGGTGGGATGTGGATGTCTAGGGTGATTTGCTTGTGGTCAGATCTGACCAACAAGGAATTGACCTCTGGTGTGGAACACTGGTTGCCCATGTTGGTAATGACCAGGTCTAGGATATTGCTGCCCCTGGTGGGGGTGTGGATAAGTTGATTCAATGTGTTGGAATTTATGAATTCCAGAAAACGTTGAGCACAAGAGTTGGTACATGAGTAGTTCTCCCAGTTAATGGTGGGGTAGTTGAAATCGACCATTATTAGGGTGTTACATTGTACCCTAATATTTTCCAGTGTATCAAGAAATGAGGAGTAGGAATTCTGTGGCATGGTGGGGGATCTCTAGCAAGCTACAGTTTGGATTGTGGTCTTGCCCAGAGTTAGTTGCACGTGGATAATCTCTGATGCATTATGCTGAGCAAATAGCCTGGAGGTGTGGATATCCTTAATGAATATGGACACGCCTCTGCCTTTAGTGCTTCAGTCCAGGTTAGGTGGCTGAAAGGTGTGGTATGAATTATAGCCTGGTAATGCAGGGGTGCTCTCTGGAGCCTTGAACCAGGTCTATGTCACTGCACAGATGTTAATGTTCTCCATTTTAAGGAGTGCCTCGAGTGAGTGCATTTTGAGGTTTAGACTTCTAGCATTAAGTAGCATTACCCTCAGATTTTGCTTGCTTGTACTTGTTACGGTGGTGAATTTGCCATTTGAATCTTGCCTAAAAAAGGCACTATAGGGGTGGCAAGTGCCTTAGCCAGTGTCTGGAATCGTAAGAGCAACAGGTGCAGGCCATCTCCGGCAAAGCATTGTGGTTTGTCAATCATGTCATCCCAGGCAGACAG
Organism: Protopterus annectens; assembly: GCF_019279795.1. Taxonomy (NCBI): domain Eukaryota; kingdom Metazoa; phylum Chordata; order Ceratodontiformes; family Protopteridae; genus Protopterus; species Protopterus annectens. The sequence goes on along the minus strand of NC_056751.1, from coordinate 344,285,108 downwards.
ATACTGGATCCCCTTAGAATGACACCAGAAGCTTAGCCAATTGTTGAAGTCGATCATTTTGTCCTTGTACTGTGGTATCATTGTGGGTGATGGCAGGATGATACTCGAGGCTAGGGTCATACCTGCCTGGGTTACAAGATCGGACAGCTCCTCCATGTCTCTTTTCATGTAGTCCAGGGAGGTACATCTCCGGTCATTCACAACAACATGGACAATAACAGAGTCATATTTGTACTTGTTGTGGAGTGACCTGAGTGCATGCGTTATGTGGCGGATCCTGGCACCTGACTATAGAGTCATCTATGACTAGAGTGCTGGGCACGTTGTTATGCCTTATGGGCAGTGGTTGAGTGGCACACTGAGTTTGTGGGCTATGTGTCATTTAGGGTGTGTTGGGGGGTGGAGGTTGCTTGTATTTCTGCTTTGGAGGTCCCTTATGCTAGGGTAGATTTTTTTTGAGACCCTCCGCGAATATAGGTGTGTGTTTTGTGTTTCTATGTGTGTGTTTTGGTGGTGCAGGTTTTGAGGGACTATGTGATAAGTGTGGTGCAAGTGTTTACCTTCTCCTCTTGACTGTCTAGTACAGTCTTGGGTGAAGAGAACTTTGCTTCCAGTTTGGCTATATAAGTGCATCTCTCACAGGTTGTAGTGTTGGGTGGTAGGAGGAGAGGGTTGTCTGTGTACATGAGGCAATTGCTGCATTTACCCAAGATGCTGAGATTCATCAGGTAGACAGGAGAAAACACCGGGATCTGACCCTTAGACATGCCTGGATAGGTGCTTATTTATTAAGTACTAAAAACTGTTTTCCTCTAGACAAGTGAGGAAAGTTGAGTGCTTTAGTAATTTGTAGCTTATTTAGTGCTTACGATGAGTTCTGAACAAGTGCTGAGCTCAGATTTGAGTGCTGAAACTAGAAAACTGGCTAGTTCTAAGAAACAAAATTAAGCTAGAAGGCTTCCCTCCAGCACAGAAAGGCTTGGGGGCTCAGAAGTTTACAAACAGTCCTGGATACAGCAAATCTGTATCAGGACTAGATGACTTACAGGAAAGGCAGGAAACAAGGTTAGAAATTATTTTTTTTGTAAAGGGGAAAGGAGGAGCAGAAACTAAGTGGGTTGGCCTTCTCAAATGTTCTCCCTGTATTAGGCAGAATGAGGTAATGACACTAGACTGAGAGGAGTGTCCCAGATCTAATTTACAGGAGGGGTGGGCAACTGCAAAGTCACCAAGTATAAAAACAGGATACCAATAGAGAGGGAGAGTGGGAAACAAAAATCAGAACAAACAATCCCAACCAAATGCTTAACAATTGTAGAATATTTCTAGTTAATATCTCACACACAGTGAAGCTAGCTAGAAAAGTATATGTAGACAGTAAAAGTGCTATAAAGAACTCAAAAATAAGCAAAAAAACATGATACTTAATATTATATATCACAGGTTAGTTGGTTCAGAGCCCTTCCTCCAACTTCCTCCAGTTAGCTCAGTGTGAAATGGCAGAAACACTCACAGGTTAACTTCTTAAGTTAAGTTGAAACCTGAAACAACTTTAAAAAAAAGCTTGAAAAAACCAATGAGCTGCTTACTGCAAGCCGTAGTCCAGGTAACCCCAATCAGCCAATGACCATAAACAGTTCACTCTCACTGAAATGCTATACTGGCTTTGGCTAAACTACAATGGCCTGGAACATGTGCTCAGACACACAGCCTCTACTAACAAATAACTCGACCCAAAGCACAAGCCTGAATATGGACAATGCTACACTACCAACACTACTTAGGTAGAAATAAAACTGCAGAAATGACAGATAACGGATCAAGGAGACTCTAGAGAATGCTTTTAACTGCAAAAAGGTTATATGATACACTCCTTAGCAGGAAATCAGAACAAACAAACCCAACCAGATGCTTAACAATTGTAGAACATTTCTAGTTAATACCTCGCACACACTGAAACTAGCTAGAAAAGTATATGCAGACAATATAAGTGCTATAAATAACTCAAAAATAAGCAAAAAAAAAACAGGATACTTAATGTTATATATCACAGATTAGTTGGCTCAGAGCCCTTCCTCCAACTTCCTCCAATTTGCTCAGTATGAAATGGCAGCCTTTGCTATATTTGTAAGGCTGTTGCTGATTTACCTTCTTCTGAGTAGATGTCTTCTCAACTTAGAATAATTTTGTCATTTTCTCAGGTAACCATACATGCCTGAAATGATCACACAGTGCAGCTGATGCAGTTTTCCAGGCTTCTGCTGGTGGTTCCTCTAGGAGATTTTTCAGTCTAAACCAAGTATATGCACAGATATACTTGGTTTAGACTGAAAAATCTCCCTGAGGATGTCAAGGCCCAGATTCTTAATGCTTCTCTGGATGAAGAGGTTTTTGTTGATCCTTCCTCAGTTGAAGCATTAACTCTTTGATGAAATAGGAAAATGTATTCAGGGATTAACTAATTTTTTCAGTCACCTATGCAAAGCTAAATCAGGAGCCACCCTTCTAGTTCTGGGTCCATTTTCATGAAATTCTTTTAACTCTCTCCAACAAAAAATTGTAAAACAGAAAAAAAAAGTTTCATGGGAATTCAAAGAGAAAATGAGAGTAGATCTTAACTTTCATCCCATACCAAGCAAAATGAATGACTGTGTACTTGTTCAAACTGCCTCCCCTCCTCACCCTAGCCATCCACACAAACTAGTAAATACTCTTTCTTTGGAAATAAGTTACAACAAATTCCTTAGTATTGGAAATGGTTCGAAACACATACAAGTGGTAATGGACCTCCTTCACTCCAAACCTGGGAGTTCTTCCATACCTAAAGAGCAAACCTCATCATATTTCCTCCAGTTGTTTTTTCAAATGATGTCCAGATGAGGCATAGACCTAGCTCCAGAAACCCAACAAAAATATTTTATTCCAGAATATTTCTAGTACTCAAAAAAGAGGGAACCTGGACACTTGTGTTCTATCTGTTTCTTCCCAGTCTGTGCATTAAAGTTTGAAAGTTCAAAATACTTGTCCTTTAGTCTCTTTTCCACTCATCCCTCCACACTGCTTTGTGGTTACTCTAGATATCAAAGATACCTATCATTTATATTCCTATTCACAAAGAGCTCAGACCTTATTTAAGGTTCGCTGTATGCGGCTTAGAATTATCAATTAAATTTATTACCCTCTGGGCATTCCACAACTCCAAAGGTATTTACAAAATGTTTAGCTCCAGTAATTTTCTGCAGGCCACAGAAAAGTCACCTTATTTCAACAGATTTTTTTCAGAATTCCCTAAGATTCTTTCTTTTTGTCAAGAATCTATTCAAAAAAATGGGTTTTCATACCAATGTGGAAAGTCTTCTCTCTTATTTTCTCATCTCTTCTCTTCTTTTTCCACTGGTTAAACATTTGTAGGACCCCAGTCCAACACATCTCTGATGATGGCTGATCTCCTCTCAGAAAAGGTTACATTCAACTGTTTCAAGTTCCTAGAGTTTACTAACCAAACTCTGACCACTGCAAAGTATTATCTCAGGATTTTGAAATGTTTGACTTCCACAATCCTGATGCTTCCAGTGAGCAGACTACATATGAGAAAAATACAGTGGTTTCTGAAGTCCTTGTGGACTGAACACCAGCATCCTCTATCCTTTTATGTCTCTGTTCTGGAATTTGTCAAGAATAAACTCTTATGCTGGGTGGATCGGGCCTTGTTGAATCCAGGCCTGCCAATATCCTCCCCACTGCTACTCTGTTTGTAATAGTGGATGCATCTGACATTGCCTGGGGAGCAGTATCTAAGGGCACCAAAGTGCAAACGATTTGGGACCACCACTTCAAGAAAAAACACATAAATATCAAGAAAATTACATTAACAAATGCATTAAGTGCCCAGAATATGTGCACTTCAGAACAGCTATTGGTGATCACAGACAACACCCCTGTGATGTGGTACATAACCAACAAGGGAGGACCAGATCCTATCCCCTGTACAGACTACCCATGATAGACTGGGAAATCGCAGCTTGGCAAAATCTTTCCCTTCGGGTTACTTGCATCCTATTAGGGAAGAAAACAGTGGCAGACACATTGGGCAGATCCATGAAAGACCCTCAAAAATGAATCTCATACTAAAGGTCTTCCAAGAGACTACCCATATGTGGAGAACTCCTAAACTAGATCTGTTTGCCTCCATTCATAACCGATGGCTAAAAAGTCTGTAAGATGGATGCCTTTTCCTTCCCATAGATGGGAATGTTTCCCTCTGCCTTTCCCCCTTTTGTTTGATAACCAGAGTTCTTTTATAGATCCAAAAGGACTGTCTAACAGTCATACTGTTAACTCCCTTTTGGCCTTGACAACATTGATTCACCTTTATCATGACAATGGCCAAGGGCAATTGCCATAAATGTTCCCACAGAATGGATTTGCTCACACAAGGCAAGAGATCGCTCAGCCACACCATCTTGCAGAACTTACTTCTGGTTGCTTTGGTAATGGCATTTTGATCCTACTTAGACAACTGTTCTCTGAGAACATTCAGCAGATATTAAAGGAGGTCAGAAAATCTGCTACTAGAAAACCATGTTTAGTGAATTGGAAGATTGTGTAATTGTTGCTAGACCATCCATTGCAGAGGACCCTCTGCTTCTCCGGTATCAGTGTAAATTACTCAAATCAGGCCAGCCATACACATCTATTAAGATTCATCTTTTGGTCATGTCTGATTGTCTGCATTTAGATCCCCTTTCTTCCTTATTTCCAGATAAAACAATTTTTAATGAGGATTTTACACATCTGTCTACAACAGAAACATGCGACTCCTTCTTGGGATCTCCACTTCATCTTCCACTTTTTGAACTAGCTTTTCAGGTTGACTTGAAGTTCTTGACATGGTAATCTGTTTAACTCATCCCTGATTTTAGCATGGAAAATATTATCTGAGTTGCAAACTCTTATACTGATTCAACCCTTTTTCATTTTTCAAAAGTTTAGGGTAAGTTTAAGAAATAACCTAGGACTCTTCTTCCTAATCACTGGTGATCTAGGCTTTGATCCACATCCCATGTAGGTTTATGCCATTTAGTGACCTAATGATGAACATAGTATAGATGTGTAAGCAAACTTGCTATAGCAGTAGATTTTTGAATAGGTCACTGTTGTAGTACTGACTCACTCCCATAGTCCTCCTCACTTTTATTCTGTTCTTGCTCCCTGGTGTTTTTTTTCCCTTTTCCTTCTGTCCATTGACCATGTTGGGGTTCACTTACCCCTCTCCCTTTTTTATAAATGAAACAGTGATACAGCTGATTTGCACAGGCAAATCAAGAGTAAAAGTTATAATGGTGCTGTACAAATCAAGGGGAAAAAATTAAATTCTGTAGAGAGAGGGGCACTCAGACTGAGTTGTCACCTGTCCCATTTTTAAAAAAGCAGTTCCTCTTTTAAACAATGTGCCATGCTTCATGCAATACCTTACTGCTGAATGCTAAATGTCCTGGTTTCTAGCTTTTGCTAAAAGCAGACATTGAACTTTGGTGGTGCCTTGTTATTCATCCAGTGTCAGGAATAATCTCTTGCACTTAGTTTCATAGTAGTTTTCTAATGAGCCAGTTAGCACCCCATTAAGCATTTTGAGATGCTGATTCATATTACAATGTCTGATTTGCAATAATGCAAGTTAATTTCTTACTTATGGCAGTAGTGAAATTATGGGCTGTTGCAGTGGACTTGGATTCATTCCAACTGTTGGCTTTTCAGTAGGATTCGAGACTATGTATCCAGATTGCATATCTTTTTGGTGAAATTTTAAGCCAGGTTTCTTGTTACTCTTCATTGGGTATTAATCTCACAGCACTTCTCCTGTGAAAAATTGTGACATATGTTATCCATTCTGACCAGATGTTATCCTTCTAATATAAATACAAATGCCATTGGATATTAATAGGAAAAGGACAATTTTATTCTACATTTTGCAGAAAACTGCAATAATGTAACACCATTTATATTTTATAAAACAATTTTAATCATTATCAGCTACAGTTTGGACCAAATTAAAGCAACTGGTGCAATAGATTGTCACTGGCACAGACTTCAAAAACACTTATCAGTAAATAATATATACTGTTGTGCGTAAGGGCTGGCAACTCGACACGTAAAACTCTATTGCCAATCATTAGCGGACCGGAGTTCTGCTGTGGCGAGCCGTAACCGGGAAAAGCCGAAAGACACAACAACTGTTATAAAATGTGCCTTTATGTATTTTGATTTTAAACCTTGGAAGCTGCTTGTGTGAATTAAACTTTGATTTTTGCATCAAAGAACAATTGACTGCTGTCTTTTACTGTCAAGGGTACTTGTTTGGAGTTTCTAGTTCTTTTTTGTACCTTTGCTGGCTTTTACTTGGTTTATTTAGCTATATAATGTAGTTTTACTCATTTAGTACATCCCGTACAATCTTTCGTAGCAACATCAGAAACATTAATAAGCCCAACATGCTCAGCGATTTTAAAAATGAGTACACACACTATTCAGATGCATTTTCTATACTGTTTAGGTCTTCCTGATACCTCTCCTCCAAACAGTACATTTACAATTATTTTTTTTTTCATTCACAGAAGTAGTTTCTTGGCAAAAAACTACTTGATTCAAACACTGATTACCTCTTTTTCTGTAAGCGGACACAAATTAATTAATTTCACACATTTTTGTATGCACAAATACTGAGTATAGCTTAATTTTAGTTTTCCATAACTGGTTAGTTCAAAAAATCTCTTTGCTAATTCATTAATTTCTGCATTTACTCACTAGCATGTCCCTCTATAAAGCAGCAGTTACTCTACATGTTGCCATTTACCCAGTCACTTGCACTTGTTATGTAAATCTTAGTTATTCCTTAAGTGTTGTCAAGTTGTATCTAATTCCTATAGGCTTCATTAAGCATTGCTCTGAAATAGTGCAAAAGAGTATTTCTGACACTTGAGAGATAATCAGCCACGGGAAATTTATTGTATATTAGTAGGATCACAGGAGGTTACTAGGCTAACCCCCTTAGAGCCTATTTAAGCCTACCCATTCATGCCCCAATTTTCAGTGCCCAAGGATTAGAATGGGTTTGTTATATGCCTGTGCGTTAGGGCATCAAACCCCCCCCCCCGTCCATAAGACAAGGCAAGAGTGAATTTGCGATTCCCATCCATTAGTTCTAATTGCATTTGAATAAGCTTAGGGATGAGCTCTGCTTCACATGAATGGGAAGTTTGAAGGGATAAACTTTGAGACACATACCTGTCCCTCCAACATGTTTTGCTTATGTCACAGACTTGATTTAGATCCTTATATGGGGTAATTTTAGTGCTGTTTGTTTTGCTAATATATAACAGATCGATCAGGGCTTGGTCTGCGAATGCCTTCAATAGTCTGTTGGAGACCAAGTACAGGGACAGGGCTTTGAGGTGGTCTGCATAGGACATGTTATTTACAACCTGCATTTTTGTAGTGAGGAATTTCTGTGGCCTTTCCAGCTCTTGCAAATGCCTGGTCAGGTACATAGTGAAGGGTGTATTGTACTTGATTATTGGTCTAATGAGGGCTCAGTAAAGTAGGACTAGGATCTCTTTAGATCTGGATGTCATGCTCTTACTCAAGTTTGCGTCAGGTAGAAGGATTTTCTCACCTCCATGGAAACATGGTGATCAAAGTCCAGGTTATTGTCAACCTGTATTCCCAAGTCCCTTACCACTGAGTGTATTTTGGGGGGATTGTTATCAATGTTGTAATTTGCAGGGGTAGTCATTTTTCCAAACGGTATAAGTATAGTTATGCATTCTCTTTGCACCGAGATTTAGGCCATAGCTCTGAAAACAAGGATTTGTCTGTGTCAGACCCTCCTTTTATCTACATCTTCAGGAGATTCAGTGATTGCACTCAGCTTGCAGTCATCAGCAAATTTCGTGAACCAAAGGCCCTCTACATTTGCCCTGACTTCAGAGAAGTATATTCCAAACAGAAGAGGTCCCAGTACCGAGCTTTAAGGTACATCACTAGTAACAGGCCTCTTGATGGAGGTGGATTCCCCACCCTAACTTCATTTGTCCTATCCAAGAGCCATTTTGCTATCCATCAGGTGACATAAAGATTTATGCCTAAATGTGTGAATTGTCTAGAATGCTTGAGTGAAATATTGCATCAGATGCCTTTTTCAGGTCAATGTAGGCAGTATGTACCATTTTGCCCTTGTACGTGGCTCTTTGGGACCTTCTTGAAGAAGGCCACCAGGTTTAGTGGGCATGACCTGCCCTTGACAAAACTGAACCAGGACGGGTATAGTGTTTGATGATTTCTTATGTCTTTGTTTGTCAGGTCCATGATAATTTTTTTCCATGGCCTGGCGTATAAGACTAGTTAAAAGTATGGGTCTGTAGATCCCTTAGTTTGTTGATGGCCCTCCTTTGTGTAAAGGGATAATTGTTGCAGTCCTCTATTCCCTAGGGATGAAGCCTGTCTGAGGCTGTGGTTGAATAGAGATTCTAGTGGGCCTGGCAGGTCATGTTTCAAGCTATTTGGGATGCATCCTAGGATATTAACAGGACGCACTGATGCAGTGTGTTTTTAGCTTTGGGGAGTGCAGCGAGCATCTATTTCTTAGTGATAGTTGGAGGAGTAGTAGTACAGGATATTTCCAGGTGGGAGTTTTGGGGTGATAAAGGGATGCAGTTGGAGCTAAATTTATCAGCCAACAAATTTGCTATGTCCTCTAGTTCAGTATAGAAAGTTCCATTTACTATTAGTTCAGTACACTGTTGGGTGTTCCCCTTAAGTTTGCGTACATAACTGAAAAATGCCGTATTATTATCCTTAGCCTGGGAGGCTGTTTTTGCTGCAGAGTTGTCTTTGATGCACTTGATTAGTCCCTTGAGTTACTTGTTGAGACAAATGATGGAGTTTTTTGCCTGTTGGGTACAACTCTTCCTATTTTTGGACACAATATTCTTTCTTTTGTTGCTCAATGTATACTGGAGGTCCACCAAGAGGACTTGCTTTTCAAGGGTGTCCTAAGTTTATTTTTGTTTGGTACTGCTGTTTCTATGCATCTATTTACATGCTTGTATGGGGTTTCTGTAAACACTTCCACATAGACCACAGTGTTCTCTGAGTTTGGGGGGGTTGGAATTTAGCTATGCTATTGATTAATAGGTGGTTGTTAGGCTTGGAAAAGTTATTAAAGGTTCTGGGGTTTGCTGGGAGTTTGGGCTTTATATTTATTTCAAGGGTGACCGCTTTGTGATCTGATCTTACCAGTGAGGACATTACACTAGGGTTGAGGGATGGGGGTGCAACATTCTCTCATATTTTTGATTATCAGATTCAGGATATTTGCACATAGTAGGTGTGCAGACTAGCTGTTCAAGGGTGTTTGCATTAGCAAAATCCAAGTATCTTTGAGCCTGTATGTTAATGGTTGTTTATGTATCCCAGTTTATAGTAGGATCATTGAAATCACACATGAATATGGTGTTGGGCTGAATGGTGAGGGACTCCAGTACCTTCAAGTACATGGTATGGTTATCTTGGGTCATAGATGGGGGCGTGTAACTAGCAAGGATATGATATGGGACTTCCTAAGGGTAGTTTGAATATGGAATAGCTTGTGCATGTAATATTCTTTGACCAATCTTACAGTGTGCTTACTTTGTATGTAGATTGATATACCTCCACCTCTTGTCCCTTCTTGTGCAGTAGGTGGTCTAAATTTATGGAAGGCATTATAGCCTTGCAGTGCCAGGATGCCTTCCACAGCTTTAGACCGTGTCTCAGTAACTGCACAGTTGTCAACACTCTCAAGGATGAGCGGCACATCGAGGGACTGGAGCTTCTTGTTCAGACTCCTTGCATTGAGCAGTAAAATCTTTAGTTTATCTTGAGTAGAATTTACTATGTCGGAAGGTTTATCAGGTTGACATTGTCTAAAAAAGGCACTGTAGTGGTAGATAATGTTTTGGCCAAAATCCGAAATCCTAGTGATGACTGGTGTAGGCCATCCTTGGCAAAGCATAGTGGCTTTGTCGATCATGTCCACCCAAGCTGACAAATATTGTAAGCCCTTAGAATGACACCAGTAACTAAGCCAATTGTTAAAGTCAGTCATCTTCTGTTTATATTGTGGTATCTTCCTTGGAGAAGGTAGATTGCTGTTCAGTACTAGGCACATACCTTTCTGAGACGCACAGTCTGAAAGCTCTGTCATGTGTCTTCCTTCATATAGTCCAGGGAGGCATATCTCAGGTCATTATTTCCCACATGGATTTTGGTGAAGTTATACTGGTACATGTTGGTTCAGTCTGCTGAGTGCATTTGTAATCTGATGGATTCGTGCCCCAATAGGCAACTGACCATTGCTTTCTCTTTGCTTAACCTCTTGAGTGGAACATACGTGTGAATCACAATAGTCTCCAGTGAGCACTCTTCAGCTGTAATTATTGGTTTGTAAAAATGAATTTACACTATAATTCAAAAATTATACTACGTATGATTTTTTAGAGGCAGTTATGCAACAAAATTCCACAGTATGAGTCATGACTCAGTTTTCATCATACAGATCACTGCTACAGTAACTTTAGCTATATAGGTTTATTCCTGCCAAGGATATAACAGCCAGCCATGCTCCAAAGCTTCAGGACAACTTTCACATGCTCAAACTGCCATGTAGCTCAAGCTGAGCTGACTAAAAGACAAGACTGGGCACAAAGCCCTTCATAGTTTTACTGCCGCTGAAGATTATGCTCTTTGCTGGGAAGATAACTCCTTTTAGGGAACAAAACTCCAATTTTTTTACTCTTTTGATGTTTTATTATTTTCCTTTTCAAGAAAATTACTTGATGTTAGGAGTATTTGTTTTTGGACTGTCTTGAGACTGTAATGCATTTTTAAATGGAGCACTCGTTTTTTTCCTGTCAGTTTACAGTTTTTCTGTAGAGAAATTCTTTATTTTTCTTTTGTGGTACTGGTATAGCATTTTAAACTGCTTTTTACTGTGTTTTCTTTCTGTTAAAAACGTAAGTTTCATGGTCTGATAGTGTTTACTGGCATTTGCTGCTTGCCTTCCCTGGGAAAGAGGCACCATTTTCAGCTTGATCATGGACCTGACTACCAGTCCCAAGGTTGGTCCTTATTTGAGCCACAAAAAGAAATAAAATAAGCAAACAGCCTTACCAGTCAGTTCATCTGATACTAAGCAGGTTGTCAGCATGCACTCCTCACCTCCTGTACCTACCAAACCAACAACACATAAGCCTACGTATGTGAAGGTCCTTACCAGAAGCTTACCTAAACATCAGAGACAACACAAACACAAGCACGCTTCACATAATGCATCCTCTGCAGAACATAGTACACATAATATATCACACACCAGTCAAGCCCCTAAGATATAACAGAAAAACAAACAACTTAGTCATAGGCGACTCAGTTGTGAGACACACACATATCCCTCTCATCAGGCTGGATAAAGAAATGATCACAGTCAGCTGTCTGTCAGGTGCCAGGATCTGCCACATCACACACACACTCAGGTCTCTCAGCAAGAGGCACTTTTATGACTCCGTCATAGTCCGTGTTGGTGTGAAAGACTTGAGACACACCTGACTGGTCTATATGAAGAGATATGACTGAGCTCTCTGATTATGTGTCTCAGGCAGGTATGTCCTTAGCCTTAAGCAGCATTTTATCTTCAAATAGGATGACACCTCCGTACAAACAAAAAATGACTGACTTTGACAATTGGCTTAGTTTCTGGTGTCATTCCAAAGGGGATCCACGATCTGTCAGCCTGGGATGACATGGTTGACAGACCTCAGTGCTTTGCCAGAGATGGTCTTTATCTGTCACCCCTGATATTTTGGTTACTGGCTAAGGATGTTGCTACCCCCATAGTGCCTTTTTAGGCAATGTCACAAGAACAAAATTCTTGACATAAAAATACAAATAAACCAGAAACTGCACTCACTGGAAGCAGTCCTCACCTTGGAAGATGTTGAGATTTGTGCAGTCACTGAGACCTGGTTTAAGGCTGCGAAGAGCACCTCATTTCCTTCCACATGTTCAGACCACAAACTAAAGGAGATGGTATGTTGATATTCATTAAAAATAAATACACCTCTAGACTGGTTAAATAGCACGATTCCCTTGAATTGCTTCAGGTGCAATTGACTGCAGGTAAGACCCCTCATCAGGTCATTGCCAGCTATAGGATCACCTCCATGAATCAGGACATCTACTCATCCTACTTGGATCTACTCAAGTCAATCAAGATACAACCACATTTGACTTTAATTACTTGTCCATTGTTTGGGTAAATTGTACGTGTTCTAACTCACTTGCTCAAAGGTTCCTGGACTTCGTTAACTCCAATGCTCTGGACCAGCTGGTTGATGCACCCACAAACATCCTGGATCTGTTGCTCACCAACAGGAGGGACCACTGCACCACTCCCAGTGTTTGGCCATCCCTGTTGATATCTGACCACAGATCAGTCTTGTGAGAAGTAACTATAACACGAGACCCCCCCCCCCCCAGCAACAACTAGACTAAAAAACTTCTCCAAGGCCAATTACAACCTCTTATTTGATGGCATAAATAGCTTCATAGCCCCTCCCCCACTGATGGAACAGACACCTATGTGGAGTTATACACCAATGCCTTATATGAGCACCTGTACAATTGCATTGACTTTGCCATACCTGATAGAACCAAAGCAAGATCTTCAAGTTAAAACAAACCTTCCTGGTGGCCAACTGCCATTAATAGACTATACAGTAGGAGAAAGAAATTGCTGTCTAAGAGTAGTAAGGAACAGTCTCAAAACTGGAAACACTCCCTCCTCAACTTAAACAAGCAAATGTGACTCCTGTTGAAGTCCTCCAAAGCTAACTATGAATCCAGATTAGCTTCCCTAACTAAGCTTGTAGTTAATGGTACTATATATGCCGAACCTGTGGGTATAGCAAGTGCACTGGCTGGCATGTTCAGTGAAAACTTCATTCCCCTGTCCCTGCCACATGTACCCCCAAAGCATCCCTAACACCTGTCCCCTACCTAGTATCTCCGAGGAGCAGGTATTAATCCCTCTCCAAGACCAAAAACAGTCTCTTTGGGACCAGACAACATCCTGGGCTGTGTTCTACAAGAGTTAAAACAGGAATTAGCATCACCATTGGGCACAATTTTCAGTCACAGCCTAAGCACTGGCTTTGTTCCAGTGGAATGGAAAACAGCTACAGTCATCCCTTTGCACAGAGGGGGTGTATCCACAGACTCTGGGAACTATAGACCCATTAGCCTGACCAGTCATATCTGCAAGGCCATGGAATGAGTCATCATGGACCTTATTAACAAAGATGTAGGAACTCTCCAAACACTCGACCCCACACAGTTTGGCTTTGTCAAGGGGAGATCATGCTTGTTAAACATGATGGACTTCTTGGAGACAGTCACCAAAACCCTAGACGAGGGAAAATCTGTGCATATGGCCTACATAGAATTAGCCAAGGCCTTTGACAAAATCCCCCACTCAGGCATCATTGATAAACTCAAACAGTTTGGTATAAGCCCTTATATATATATATATATATATATATATATATATATATATATATATATATATATATATATTGTCAGGTGGGTTGCAAATTGGTTCACTGATAGAACTCATACGGTCAAAATAGGGGACTCCACTTTATCCAGCAGACACGTAACCAGTGGTGCTCCACAGTGATCATTTCTGAGACCCCTACTGTTCAGAGTATACTTCTCCGAAGCACAGCTAAAACTAAAGGACAGTGGCTGACAAAGTTTGCTGATGACTGCAAACTGGGAGCAATCATTGAAATCTCTAGTGATGTCAACATCCTGCAAGAAGGCCTTACGCAGAGTAATCTGTGACCCACCTTTAATGGAAGTGCTGCACATTCACAACTTAAATGGCACACAGGTCACTCATTCAAAGGACCTTAACCTGGTATGTGACATCAACAGAACTTGCTGGAGAGAGAGATTTATCTCAGAAGTTGCCACACCTTTGGAACAAGCTTCCTATTCATGTTAAACAAAGCCCCTCGGCTGTATTTAAGCATAATTTGGACAATTGGGTGGGTAACCAGAAATTCACCCCAGGGGTTCCACCTGTATCCGTCTTGAACAGGGGCAATAAGTGCTGATTTTAGTTTCTGTTTGAACCAGACACCCTTGGGAACACAGATTGAACTTGGCTAGGCTTGTAAGGCCCCTGAGGCCATTAGCCTAGTAACCTCCTATGATTCTATGTTCCTGTATAACTTTGCAGAACTTGTAATTTTTTCAGCATTTAAACATTGTTTAATACAGTAGTAACTGATGTTGTAGGTGTGGTATATTGAAGATTTACCCATGGTTGGTGTGGTTTAATCATGAGGGTGAAACCCAAGTGATTAAACAAAGTCAACCGTGAGTAAATCTTCAATATACCACACCATGGAGTCGGTTATTCCTATTATACAATGACGTTTAAGAAAAAAAATTACTTACTTTGCATAAATAATGTGTTTGTATGATGGCTCAGTGGTTTTCTTCTGCTTCTGTTGGATATCCTGCTGCTCTTTTTGATGTAGTGTGTATGAATATGGGACTTACATTCCCATATTTAAGCAGTACATCAATGCTTTGAAAAGGAAGCAACAGAGAAAGGAAGATCTCCGTTTTTTTTTTTTTTTTTTAAAAAGGTTGAAATTCGGACACTTTAGGGGTACAAGAGAGACAGGATGGAGAACATACCGGTAAAATCAGGTACCTTTCTTTAGTTTTGAATGATGTACCTGATCTTCCTGGTATTTTCTCTCTGCTATCTCTCTCGTACTGCTGGGCTGTCCAGATTTATAATTTTATTATTTTATTTTTTATGGTGATGAAAACTTAAAAAGTTATAGCATATAGTAATGGAAAAAAGTCCTGACAACCAGACTTTTTTTCCATTAGTATATGCTTGATTTACAATGGGTACAATGGTTGGGCTGATCAGTCAGCATGCAAATGTTTGAATGTTAATGACCAGTCATTGTGTAATATATGTATGATTCTGCTCTGTGTGTTTTTAACATGAGATTATGGTTTTACCATGAATGAAGTTATATGAATGTACTGTGGAGATTTGACTCTCTCTTTCTAATGAAACGTAATTTAAATTTCTGCTAAATGTTATTTTATGGCAGCTTAATGTGATTAAAGTGTGGGGAGCTAATTTTTAACACTGGTTAGGCACATTGGTTGCTTTGGTGTTTGGACTTTGTATACTAGAAATTCTTTAATTTTTGTCAGTTGTAAAATACTTCTGGACACACTTTAAACTGTGTTTGTGATAGTATCACAGTTTGGCAGAGTTTAGTTGTTGGGGGGGGCATGCATATTACAAGAAACTATAAGTGCTTATTGTGATACATTACCTAGTAGTGTCAATTTATTATTCTGGCTAGTGTTCTCTCCCTTGGACTGATTGATCCTAACTCTGGTACCACCCCTGCACCTAAAAATAAAAGCTAAAATAAAAATAAGCCCTGCCTATGGTGAGCGATTTTTGTCAGGGACACTGCTCGGCCCACAAACTTACTTACCTTTTGTCCTGTCTCCTAGTTTAGCTTTGCCAGCCAATATGGAACATGGGTTAGACACATCCTCCTGGGCTGTTCAGTACCTGGCACAGGTATGGGATAACCAAATTCTTTAGGCACAGGAGTAGTCTGTGGTAAGGGGCACCTTGCCAGATGTAATACTCTGTCTTCATGTATTTTATCTGGTTGTAAAGTTTACAAGAAAAGGACACAAACATATCATTGCACAGCTGATAATCAGATAATAGCTGTTGATAAGGCTGATGTGGATCTTTTGTTTAACGGTGGTGTGCAGACAGCAAGGTCTGGTGGTTGTGTTGCCATACACGGCTGTAGTGCTAGTTAAGTTAGAGATCTTTCTGATATTTCAAATAGTTTCAGACAAATAGGTTTTGAGACGGATTCAGAGAGGATGCACTTGGTAGTGGATAGAAAATCCTCCCCTTTCAGAGGAATATCCCAACACTCAATAGATCATATGAGATATTTCCTATTGCAGAACCCTAGGCACCCACATTTTACCTTATTTAGACAACTTGCTGATTTGTGCAGATTTGTTTCCGCATGCTTGGGAGTCCCTGCACAAGGTTGGATACCTCCTTTCCCACCTGGTTCCAAATTGAACCTTCAAAAGTCTTTCCTCACACCCTGTAAATTAATTGTTTTCCTGAGGTGTTGGATAGACACTGTAAAAAGCATGTCCTTTGCACCAAGAAGCAAATTTATGACTTATTAGGGCATTTTCTTGGATTTTTTTCTTCTAGATGTGGCCTCAGCAAGAGAGTTCTTCAAAATTCTAGGTTTGATGTCATCAGTGATCCTCATGATACTGTTAGCCAGACTACACATGAGAAAAATAAATGTAATAAATAAAAGTGAATCAGATATAATAGTCCGGGAAATCAGATACAGTAGTCCAGGAAAAAAAAACAAAAGTAGCATTGATCACTGAAATTGCTACAGCGGTGATTGCAGTGTCTTACATACAGAGAGACGCAGAATCATACAATACCAGGATTTGCAGTCAGAAATGAGAGCAATGGGGAAGAAATATACCAAGACAATTCCAGTATTAGTAAGAGCAGCAGGTCTAATAAAAAAGAATCTGCAGTCATGTTTAGGTAAGCTATCAGTACATGTAATTCTGTATGAATTGTAGAAGGACTTAATTCAGGCCACATTTTGGGCACTGCGAAGATCACTTTTGGCTAACGTCAAAGATTGAAACAATACTAATTTCATGAACTTCAATCATACCCTGACTTAGGAATGGGGTCCATTCCTGTCATGGTGTTAGCAACCCACAAATCTTGGAGAAATTAAACTGAGAAAAATTCAGCTTTACTTGAAGAATTGTTGGACTCATCACCTTCATCCCTTGGATTTTCAGGTACTGGTGCTGGAATTTGCAGTGGCAGAGAGATCAACTGTCTCTGAATGCAGGACTCCCTTTCTCCTTAGATTGTTTTAAGGAGCCATATCCATGGAAGTTTAAGTGCAAATATTGTGGGGTTCTCAGGAAATGCTAAAGCACATAAACATAAAATAGTTGTTTGTGATTCATGCCTTAAAAGTTCTTCACCACTTATGGACTTTAGGTCCACTTCTAGTGGTCACAGACAACACTATAGTGATGTGGTTCATGAACAAGCAAGGGGCCACAAGGTTATACCCTTTGCTGGTTGGCAGTTATGGCATGGGAGATGGAACTACAGCATTCTCTAATTCCTCAGGCCTCATACATTCCATCAAAGCAAAACATAGTGGCTGATAGACTGAGCAGCTCCTGGACAGACCCTCACAAGTGGAAGCTCCATGTAGAGGTCTTCCAGAACTTGATCTAGATGTTGCGAACACCTCAAATAGATCTGTTTACCTCCTTTCAAAACGGACTACTGAAAAATTACTGTTAAAGACATCCTTGCAAGCCATGCTTGGAAGACTGACACCCTGCCATTCCCATGGTTGGGAATTTTCCTGTATGCATTTTTCCCCCTTTGAGAATTTTCATGTATGCATTTCCCCCCTTTCCAATCATTCCCAAGGTACATGCAAAGATTCAGGAAGAAATACCAGACATAATTGTCATAATCCCCTTTTACTCTGAGAGTGTTGATGGAGAAGTACAGAGAAGGTCAGAAGGAGTTGCATTGTGATTTTGTAGACTTAGAGAAAGCATATGACAGGGTGCTTAGAAAGGAGTTGTGGTATTGTATGAGGAAGTCAGGAGTATCAGAGAAGTATGTAAGAGTGGTACAGGATATGTACGATGGTAGTGTGACAGTGGTGAGATCTGCAGTGGGAGTGACTGATGCATTTAAGGTGGAGGTGGGATTACATCAAGGATCAGCTCTGAGCCCTTTCTTATTTGCAATAGTGATGGACAGGTTGACAGACGAGATCAGACAGGAGTCCCCGTGAACTATGATGTTTGCAGATGACATTGTGATCTGTAGTGAAAGTAGGGAACAGGTGGAGGAGACCTAGGAGAAATGGAGATATGCTGTAGAGAGAAGAGGAATGAAGGTCAGCAAGACTAAGACAGAATATATGTGTGTGAATGAGAGGGAGGTTAGAGGAATGGTGAGGATGCAAGGAATAGAGGTGGTGAAGGTGGATGAGTTTAAATACTTGGGATCAGTAGTTCAGAGTAATGGTGAGTGTGGAAGAGAGATGAAGAAGAGAGTACAGGCAGGATAGAGTGGGTGGAGAAGAGTGTCAGGAGTGATTTGTGACAGACAAGTACCAGTAAGAGTGAAAGGGAAGGTCTACAAGAGGGTAGTGAGACCAGCTATGTTATATGGGATGGAGACAGTGGCATTGACAAAAAGGCAGGGGTTAGAGCTGGATGTGGCAGAGTTAAAGATGTTAAGATTTGTACTGGGTGTGACGAGGGTGGACAGAATTAGGAATAAGTATATTAGAGGGTCAGCCCAGGTTGGAAGGTTTGGAGACAAAGCCAGAGAGGCAAGATTACGTTGGTTTGGACATGTGCTGAGGAGGGATGCTGAGTATATTGGGAAAAAGATGCTAAGGGTGAAGCTACCCTGTAACAGGAAAAGAGGAAGGCCTAAGATAAGGTTTATGGATGTGGTGAGAGAGGACATGCAGGTGGTTGGTGTGACAGATGATCCGCTGTGGCGAACCCTAACGGGAACTTCCGAAAGAAGATGATGATTGTCATAATCCCCTTTTGGCCCAGGCAAAGTTGGATGTCCTTTGTATTGATCATTGCTGCAGTAGCCTTAGCTGTATGGGTTACATCCTGCCAAAAATGTAACAGACGGCCAGCTTTTAAAGCTTAAGGACGCCTTCCATGTACCCATACTGTTCAAGTCACCTTGAGATGAGCTGACTAAAAAGACAGGTTTGAGTGCCAAGCCCATCTGAGTTTCTCTGAACTTGAAGAGGGCACTCCTGTGTGGACTTTCAAGGGTCAACAATCAGCTTGTGCTGTTTCTTTGCTGGGCAGAAGAGTTCCCTATGGGGAAGAACCTTTCACATTAAAAAAAAAAAATGTTTATTTTACTTTCCTGCTCTTGAAAGTTATTATTAAGCTAGAAGTTTGTGTTTTAACAGACTGTCAGGAGACATAACAGTACTTTAAAACAGAAGTGCACTTTTTACTTATCAGTTTAAAAATTATTTATAAAGTAATTGAAAAACATTTGTCTGTGGATAAATTGTGTTTATTTTACTTTTTGGGCTAACAAAGTGTTTTAAAGTGCTTTTTACTATGTTTTGTGTGAAAAAAGTGACTTTTAAAGACTGTACATTTTTGGGCGGCCACGGTGGTTCAGCGGTTAGCGTTGCCACCTCACAGCAAGAGGTTCTCCGGTTCGATTCTCTGCTGGGGTGCCTTTTGTGCGGAGTCTGCATGTCCTTCCTGTGGTCATGTGAGTTTCCTCTGGGTGCTTGGACATTCTAAATTGGCCCTAGGTGTGTGTGTGCATGTGTGTGCCTTCTGTGAAAGGTTGGGCACCGGGCTGGCAACTCGACACTTTAAAACTCCACTGCCAATCATGAGCGGACAGGTGATCCGCTGTAGTGACCCCTAACTGGGAAAAAGCCAAAAGAAGAAGAAAAGACTTTACATTTTTACTGGCTTTTGCTGCTTGTTTTCTCAGGGAAAGAGGCACCATTTTTGAGTAATAGTCCCACAGACTAGTGTTCTTCCAGCCACAAAAAGAAAACATTAAACAAACAACCTTTGCCACCATAGCAGGCTAGCAGTTTACCTCAGATCCCCCTCGTGTAGCACCTACAGCCACTGTGGACCGGGTGTTAGCCATATCCTCATAGCTGTTGGAGTCTCCTCAGTGGGAAAGGGAGAGCCACTCTTGTCAGCCCTGAAAGAGAGAACAATGAAAACTTCCCTGTTTGATCAAAATGTTATGCCCATCCCTGGGGAAGCTGCTGCTGCCATTAATCACACTGTTGGTCCCATTTTTCCTGTTAAACAGAAAATCTAAACCTGTATCTACTCCTCCTCAGATTTCTCTAGACAATGAGTAGTTTACTGGGTCTGGCTCAGGGTTTAACTTGGGCTATTTATCCTTCTAAAGTGGTTTCTGGTAAAATGAAAAAGAAAGATACTTATTTTACCGAAGAGAGTCAAGATTCTGATTGTGGATACAAAGGTGAAGGGACAGATACAGTTTTTTTCCCTCAGTTGTCTGATTCAGACCCAGAGGGAGAGCTCTGTTTCTGATTCTGCCTGTGCGGTTTCATCTTTCTCTGAGACTATTTCCAGAATGTGCCAGTGTTTTCATTGGGAGAGTTTCTCAGTCTCTCAAAAAGTACTCAGAGTTGTTACAGAAGGAATATCCAAAGCATGCACCCATTTCCCCAGTTTTGTCATCTCTGGATGATGTGTGTGTTACTGCCTGCAATTTTTCTGATAATAAACCCGCTGTCCTGTAAAAAGGGAGATAGAATGTATAAAGTTCCTCAGTTTTTCAAGTTTTTATACACTCATCACAAACCTGACCCAGAAGCTATAGCTTTAGTTAATCCTACTGCTGCTAAATATTTGGTTAATTCTAGTTTTAGTCTTTCTGACAAGGATGGTAAGATTATTGATAATTATGGGGAAAGAGGGTATGCGTGTTCAACTTAGATTTTCAGAATTTTGAATTATCAGGCTCGTATAGTAAAATTTATTCTGAGTAATTGTGAGGAATGTTTTATCAGCAGTTTCTTCATGTGAGGAGAAATCTGCTCTAAATTATTTAGTTTTTTTTTCATTTCACAGGTCACAACTCATTGTTTACAAATGTACATGACTCAGTTGATACTTCTTCCAGGGTTATGAACATTGGTACTGTTTTGAAGAGTTTTGCCTGGCTGTGTTCTCAGAATCACCCAAATTATGTGAAAAATGAGGTTTTAAATTCTGTGGCACAGTGGTTAGTATAGTTGTCTCACAACAAGAGGTTCTCCAGTTCGATTCCTAGCTTGGGGAGCCTTCTGTGCAGAATCTACATGTCCTGTCTGTGTTTGTGTCCATTTCCGTTGGGTGGTCTGGTTTCTTCTCTCATTTTAAAGACATGCAGTAGGTGGATTGGACACTCTAAATTTGTCATAGGTGTGTAAGTGTGTGGTATGGAAGAACAGTTGTGGCAGGGCTAGCCACCCACTGGTGTGAACCTTGGCTCTAGAAGATTGTCACCCTTGAAGTGACACTTCAACCTCAATGTGCAAAAAATGGGAAAAAGGTTGTGGATGGATGGTAACTCTCTTCTGGCCCAGGGAACACTGGTACTCGTTCTCCCTTATTTTGGAAATGGCCAGGGGCAGTTGCCACAAGCTTCCTCACAGAATGGATCTACTCACGCAAGGTCAGGGATGTTTGATACACCTCAACCACAGTCAACTTCAACTGACTGCCTAGATGATAGGCTCTTAATTACCTTTAGGCAAATGCTCACTGAGGATGTGCAACAGGTACTAATGGAGGCAAGAAAACCAACTACTCTAATATCATATAGTAGCAAATGGAAAAGGTTTTCTAGTTGGTACCAAGAACATAACCAGTACCAATTCAGGTCTAGTTGTTCTCTGGCTTTACAGTATTTTTGTGAGTTACCATGCTATAGCCTTTCTTACTCTTCCTTCAAGGTTCCTTTATCAGCTATTTCATCATATCTGCTCATGGATCCCTCTTTCAATGCATTCTCATTTCAGAATGTTTTTGAAAGGGGTTTTGCATAAAAGACCTCCAAGAAAACCTGTAGCCTTCCTTGGGATCTTAATTTTGTGTTAGAGAAGCTAACAATTCCTCTGTTTGAAGCAGCTGATCTGTCTGAATTGAGTTTATTAACACGGAAGGCTGTTTTACTGATTGTTCTGACATCTGCAAGAAGAGTATTTGATTTGCATGCTCTTATGGAGAGTTAGGCCTATCTCATTTTCCACAGGCAAGGTTTCTTTGAGAGCTAATCATTCTTTTATGCCTAAAGTGGTGTTTAAGTTTACTTCAAGCCAAACTATTCATCTCCCTTTTTTACTGGACCTGAAAATGAGGGAGAAAGGATACTCCATATCTTGGATATCCACTGACAACTCTGGTACTGTCTTGACAGAACTAAATCTTTCAGATCTTTGGATCAGTTTTTCATTTCTTTTGAAGGTAAGAAAGAGGGTCAAAACAGAACATTTCAAAATGGTTGTCCCAGACTATTAAATTTTGTTATACTTACATCTCTGCCAGGGCCTTGACTTCATCTATGGCTTTTTGGAAATGGTTGTATAAGTATGCTATAAGCTGCTACCTGGTTCTGTACACATATATTTACAAGGCAATACAAGCTTGTTTCCTTCTGTAAGTCTAGATCAGGCTTTGCTAGTTCCATTCTCCAAGGGTTCCTGGACTCTTCTCCTTCCACCTCCCAAATTTAGTAGGTTAGGGTAATCTAGCCATATAGATAAGGTTACCGCAGCCGTGCTCAATATGATGAGCATAGTACAGTTGTGTAAGTAAACTTACCATAACAGTAAATGTTTGAGTGGTCGTTGCTGCAGTACCATCTCTCCCCCCCCTGTATTTTTATGTGTTGTTTATGCCAAGGTGTAAATAGTTATTTTTTTGTTGTGCCTAGCATTGTCCTTTCAGGGCACAGCCTCCCTCTTTGTATTGGCATGAAAGCTCTGAAGAACTTGGCACCCAAACCTGTCATTTTAGTCAACTCAGCTCAAACTGACTGATGGTTTGTGAGTGTGGAAGGTGACCTGAAGGTTTGGAAGCTGTCTGGCTGATACATCTTTGGCATGATATAAGACATATTTCTAAGGCTACTGCTGCAGTGATCATTTAAACATCTACTTTTACGGCAAGTTTACTTACGCAACTGCACTTTCTCCCTTTTAATGGAATTGGCCAATGGAATTACCTCAAGCTTCCTCACAGACTGGATTTGATCACACAGCATCGAGGTCAGATGGTACACCCCAACTTAGAGCAATTGCAACTAACAGCCTGGATGATTCTATTTTAATACCTTTGATGTGCATTAGGTATTTAAGGAAGATATAAAACCTACAGTTAGAAATCTTACGTTTACAAGTGGAGAAGGTTTTCTAGTTGGTGCCTGGCAAATAACAAAGGTCAGAAAGGGCTCTCAGCTGCTCTGGTTTTTAAATATCTGTGTGTACTACTTAGAGACTGTTTGTCAGATGCTTCTGTCAGAGTGTATCATGAGGCCATCTTTGATTGTCTATCCATGGATCCCCCTTTTTTATCTCTTTTTGTGGTCAAGCAGTTTATGAAAGGAGTGTTGTACACGAGAACCCCTTGAATGCAAATTTCTTCTCCTCCCTGGAATCTCAACTTTGTACTTTAAATTTTGACCTTTTCTCTTTTTGAACCTACCCCTCAGGCTGACATATGATTGAATTATTGGAAGATTGTTTTACTCATTGCTCTGACATCTGCAAAGTGCGTCTCTGAGCTGCAAATTCTCATGGTGGTCCAACCCTCTCTGATTTTTCACCAGGACATAGTTAATCCATCATTCTTTCCTAAAGTTGTTTCTAAATTTTCCTTGACTCAAATCTTCAGTCTTCTAGTTTCAATCCTGATCCAAAAAAACAAGAGAGAAAAGATTCTACATACTTGGGATTTGTACAGACAGCTGAGGTACTCCCTTGACAGAACAAATCCCTTTCAGAGTGCTGAGAAGCTTTTTGTCTCTGATGTGGAGACTAAGAAAGGTCAACCTGTCTCTAAGCAAAGTATTGCCCAATGGTTGTCCTGTGATATTGTTTTGAGTTACTTTCTCCATGGTACATCTCTTTCAGGCAAGGTTAAGGCTCACTTGACTAAGGCCTTATCCTCTTTGATGGTATTCTGGAAAGGAATGGACCATAGAAACATTCTAGAGGCAGTAACCTGGTCCTCTCTTCATACCTTCATAAAGCACTTCAAGCTGGATTCCTTTTCCTGGTCCAGAGCAGGCTTTTCTAGGACCTTATCCCTCCATCTCCCAGGTAGCTTAAGCTTTGGGAATCTTCTCAAAATCCCATTGAGGCAGTGGGAATGATAGTACAATCGAGTAAGTCCTCCTTACACGTAACTGTAGATTTTCGAATTCCTCAGTGTCTCAGTGTCAGCACCCACTCTCTATCCCACAGATTATGCATAGTAGAGGTGGGTTTCATCCTCTTTGGTTTGGTTGTTGTTGGTTTTGATTTTTACATGGTATTATGACTGGCTGTGAATTCACTTTCAAGAAATGAGTCTAACTTCAAGTACTTTCCTTTACTTATTTCTTTGTGTGAAAAAGACCGAACACTCATTTCCTTTGACAGCTAAAAGCTTCCCTGCCAGGATATGCTCAGTCAATCAGTTGTCACAGGAAGAGAGTGGGAGGGGAGTCTAAGCTTTTGAAAGATGTGCAGTACTGAGTCACCTTGGCAGATAATCCAAAATGCCACTGAGCCAGAGAGGAATTCAGATATCTACTGTTACAGGTAAGAAGGATTTACTCAGTTGTACTTTATAAGCTGCTGCAACAGTGATCCATATGATGAACACAGTACAGTTGTGTACGTAAACTTACTAGAACAGCAGATGTTCTAATAGATCACTGTTGCAGTACTGCAACTCTCCCTATACCCTTGTTATATTGTTTTCTGTTTTTTTCTAATTTTTTTCCTACTTTATGGTCGTAATAATGGCCTGTGCCCCACTTTCCTCCTAGCTTATAAGTGTCCAATTTGGCAGCTTCTTCTGGTTCTTCATACATCTCAACTTCCCTTTAATAGAGAGGTATAAAAACTCTAAATGTTGAGCCCCATGTAACTGAATTTATACTGGCATATGCTCAAGATTCCTCAGACGTATGGTGTGCGTAAAAGGCACCCCAAAGCATTTATTTATTGTCCAGACTTCTAATCCTTGGCAGTGTACATCCCACATAACTATATGGTTGTGCAACAATGATCTAATCAAATTTCTACTGTTATTTTCTCTAATTTGTGTGATGCTTATTTGTTGTCAACTAATCGTGATATAATTGTACATGTATATATTTATGTATCTATATCTAATGTAGCTATATGTGTGAGTGTGAGTGTGTGTGCATATATGTGGATGAAGTGTGTTGTGTTGAATCACGTAATCACTGACGAGGCAAATGTCGATTTGTTTATGTGGACAACAGTAATGTTGACTCAGTTTTGTGCATGCTCAAGGATTAACCTTAGACCATGCTAATAAAAAACATGCTTTTGCAGGGTGAAATATTTTTGTATGCAAGTCTAAACTGATTGAAAACAGATTGGTTGAAACATAACTCATCAAAAATTAAAAATAAAAAATAAAGTAATTTAAAAAAACTAAATAAAAAATTTTTTGCAGCAGGACACTTGCCCCCATCTCCTACCAGTTATATATATGTATATATACCAACTCTGAGGTGGCTCAGCACTGGGAAAGAGCAAATTCCCCAACTTCACTATAGCACGAACATGCACAACTCAATACCAGCGATGTATATTAAAATGAGCATTTGATTAGTCATGCTGTGGCTTAGTTTGCTTGATCTGAGCATTCAGTCAAGGAAAACTCAATACAGAGAAGAGCAAGGAAGCAACAGTAATTGAGACACTAAATGTATTGGAAGTAGGCTGGAGAGATAGTTAATTAGTACAGAGGATTGTGGGTTCTTGCTAAGCTTTAGACCAGTAAAGCCTTTTGATACCTAGCCATTCCATTTCCATTGGTACACCTGGCTAGCTGTTTCCCTGTTCATAGGGGATTGGGGGCTAGGAGTGGGATACATTTGCAGTTTTGCATGTGTTCATCTAAATTAGATTTGGAGATAGTGAGGGATATGCATTGTTTTACAGAAAGCTGGCATTTGTTCCTGAGGTGTGGAATTTTGTGGGAGAGATGTTTGTCATTTCATCAGTCCTATTTCTGTTGCAGTATAAATTTAAGTACCTTGATCCTTTGTTTGTATTACTGTTACTAACAGTCTTACAAATGTATAGTAAAATAATCAGAACTGTGTTTTTCAGAACTTTGTAGGATAAGCATAGGTTCTTGTGTAAGAGTCTGTAGGTGACAGAGAAGAGAGAATGGACTTTTTAATGTTCTGGGTGACATAGGAAGCTCATACCCAAGATTTATTTTCATGAGGAGCCATTGGGGTTTTTCAGGCTGGGTTAGGTGTTTGGACAGCTGCACACCGAAGGGTTTATTTTAGTGTAGTACAGGCCTAATGAGGAACAAGTAGAATAGAAGAATGACCCCTTTTGACCAAAAGAAGATGCTCCTAGTAATCAGCTGTACAAGGTTGAAGGCTTTCCTAATGACTAAATACTTGGTGGCCAAAAAGTATTTTTTTTCCCATGAAAATGTCTATATCTCTAATTACATTGTTTTAAGTAGGGTGCCATTTATGTGCTAGGTATGCAAGAGTTCATTTATCCCAAACTGTATGATGCTTCATCTTCTGGCATTCAGGTTTAGAACATGATCCTGACATGAGTTTGTTTGAGTTAGGCCCTCTTGGAGGATCCTAGTGTCTTCAGGAGAGTTGATTACGTCTCCAGTCTTGTAATTGTCTGTAAACTTAGTCAACTAGAGGCCTTAAATGATAGGTTTGACATCAGAGAAGTAGATGCCAAATAGAAGTGATACCAAAACATAGCTCTGGAATAAACCACAAGTAATGAGTCTCCTGGGGGATTGCATGCCATAATCTCTAATAGAGTGATGTCTTATCAGTGAGCCAGTGGCAATCCAGTGGGTTAGTAAGGGATTTATATTGCGTTTGACCAGTTTGTTATTGATGCCAGAATGGGGAATAGTGTCAGATGTATT
>NC_056751.1:344213147-344253147 GCF_019279795.1 Protopterus annectens | reverse complement strand
TGTGTGTCACAGATCCATAGAAGTTTCAGTCTTGGAGCAAGTCATTCAGCTCTTCATGGCTGAGCTGAGATTGACCTCCTCCCTGACCTGTGCCACACTAATCCCTTTTTTCAGCTGTAACCCCAGGCCTTTTATAGTCCATTTCACTAATTATCCCGTGTATTTTTGAATGATGCTTTACATTCATCAGCCTACATTTAATGTCAAGTGCATGTGGTTTATAATGGCTGAATATTTTTTTCATTTATGTCAATATTTTCATATTATGCAAATGAATGCAGAGTGCTAAAATATTTCCTTAACTAATTTCTTTTTTTTTCAGATGTTGATGAGTGTGCATTTAATAATGGAGGCTGTCAGCACATTTGTGTCAACACAATAGGCAGCTATGACTGTCAGTGCAAGGAAGGATTCTTTCTGAGTGATAATCAACACACATGTATTCATCGTTCAGAAGGTAAGATTTTAAGGCAGTACTGAGAGTAATTCAGCTGTGAATTCAGCTGTCAGTTGTGCTTTAAAGTGGTGCATCAGTACAGTCCTTGTGTGGTGGTTTCTAATTGCCTACTTCCAAAATACAGGCAGTCAGAATGTGAATTTGTAACCTGAAACTGTTACTAGCATTTCTCTATTCTAGTATTTTTTCTTCCTAACTAAACAAGCTAGGAATAACAATGTGATGCAAACTATGCTCTTTATAAAGAATTGACAGACAATGTACATCATTCTGTATGTAAGAACATAATTTTTGCATATTCATTATGTGGCTAAGTTGGCAATAAACTGCTGATGTATTAGAGCACTAAGTCTTTTGTTGGATTTATAATGACTTGGTAGTGAGTCCTCTTTACCTAAATTGTGTTTAGTAAATCAAAGCTAAGTCATGTAGGATACTGCTGCTGGATGCACAAATGTATTCTTGCAAACGTATAACAGAATTTCAGTGTTTCAATTTTTAGAAAGTGGTTTCCTTAGAATATTTTTCATATTCGGAAACGGATACATGGTATAAATGTTTTATCACTTTTCATTAACTCATTACAGCTATGTGTGCCTTCAGGAGTTTCTGCAGTCACTTCCTACTGACGCCTCTAGGTGTCAAATATTGCTTGTTCATGCTTGCATTAATAATTCCAAAACCATGCTACATACAAGGTATCAGAAGTTTCACCTTAAACCATACACAATGGCAAAAACAATTGTGTTGCTATTTGACCTCTGTCTAATGGAGCTAAAGAGTTGTTGAATATTATTTGTACACTCTTTATTTGTATTGTAATAATTTTCATATTTCTCTAAATAACTTTTAAACTCAGGTAACACAGAGAGAACAGCCTAGCCTCATATGAAAACTCACAGCTGTATGAAGAAATTCCTGCTGGCAGTATGTGTCTTGCTTGAATGGTTGCTGAGATATCATAAGGTGTTTATACAACATTACAGAGTTAATATTCAGTGCCTTTATTTTGACTTATAAAATCCATTTTAAAGTATCAAACTGAATAAATGCCGTTAGTCTTCTTCTTTCGGCTTTTCCCAGTTAGGGGACGCCACAGCAGAACACCAAGATTAATTTGTCCTGAATAGTCTGCCGTTTGTAGTTTTCTAGTAATACTTGCGGTTCCAGAAGTATGAATATTTGTTTGAACTATAAGGTGATAACTTCATTTTTTTAAAGGCTCAAGCCACACCCACTGAGAGTTAAAAGTACACACTCAAAAGAGCTGTGGTGGAGAGAATGAGTTAAGATGTTGGAAACTCTCACACTTTTTTCTTGCAGTGGAGTGACGTTGGTAATTTGTAAAAATCACTGAGTTGACTGACCTGTAGTCTTTACTGACTAGGGTTATAATGATGTTACTCTGCCGTTTATAATGTCAGTGATATACAACTCCATACAAGATCACCGACTTTCAGTTTACTGTCATATCATCGTCATTCAGCTTGTATTATGAGGGCCATCTTTCAGTGAGCTACTTGCTCTAGCACATCAGGCACTTTTGTGAAAAGTAACTGTTTATTCACCACTTGTTGTAAATTGTACAATTTAATTTTCTTTGCCCAGAACAGCAAAGTAGTGCAACCAGCTTGCCTGCACATTTTGCATAAGCAAATGTGCATTATTGTGGTTGTTCGGATTACACAAGTGCAGGAATAGCCCTTTTGATTAGGGTGTATATTCCAAATTTTGGTTGAAAGATTACTACAGCATTGTCAATTAAAAGTAAACATTATAGACAGATGTGTTAGGATTCTAGTTTATTCACATTCAGCATGACACACATAATTTGGAGGTTATATTTTGATTTTCGGAGCTATTGCTGTAATTTTTATATTAATTTCCAAAGACTTCAACTGGAATTAATTTTATTTATAGCTGTGTATGTCTTTTTAATCCTGCTGATATAGTTTGGTAGTATTCCTACGTTTCTTTGCTAGCTGTCTGATTAAAACTATTTTCTAAGTGGTTGTTAATGTTGTTAAATCAGTGTACTGTAAGAGGTTATGAAGTCATTTATTTGTTTTTCATTTGTCTATTTACTGTACTTCTGGTTACTTCAAGACAGATGTGTTGAACTGCTTCAGTTCACTTGCAAGTTCAGTTACATGGACATTTTTGTGGCTAGAGTGTACATGCATATTTATGTTTGTGTGTGCGTGTGTGCGTGTGTGTGTGTGTGTGTGTGTGTGTGTGTGTCTGTATAGTTTGTTTTGAATGAGATCTGTATGTAGTGGAGAAATGAAAAAAATTACAATGTGAGGTGGACATAAGGAATAATGTAATAAAATATAAATAATTAAACTTCTGACATAAAAATAAATAACATCCTCAGCTGAATAACGTAACTCACACTTAAACAAAGTTAATAGCAACCTCAGCCTCTTGTCTGCATTAATTCTAATAAGACATCATGTAATGTATGTAATAAGGTGGCAGTTTTTAAATATGCAGGGGGGAAATAGTTGGCAAGACAAGAACTGGAAGAGGATAAACTCCTAGCGCAAGTAGTATAAGACATATGATATAGCAGGGTCTTAAGAAGCTAACATGTGGGTTGGGGTTGATATAATGGTTCAGGTGTTTACCTTACAGGCATAGGGTGCAGGGTTTGATTCTTACCTTTGAAAGGGAAATTGGCTAGGCTTAAAATGGCCCACAAGGGCAGTTAGCCTTGTGATTACCTGTGAACAAAATACACCACAATATTGTCAGGTAAGTATCTGCTAAACTGCTTGAAACATGATCTATCAGGACCAGCTGAGCCAGTTTTCAACTATAGCCTTAAAACAGACTTTGTACCATGAGAATGGAGGACTGCAGTGGTTATCCCACTTCATAAGGGTGGACCACCCCAGGAACTACAGACCCATTAGTCTGACTAGTCTAATATGCAAAGCCATGGAACAAATTATCATGGAAATAATCAACAAAGACATGGGTAACCTTCAGACACTGGATCCAAGCCAGTTTGGCTTTGTCAAGGGAAGGTCATGCCTACTAAACTTGATGGACTTCTTTGAGAAGATCACTAAGGAAATGGATGAGGGGAAAACTGTACCTACCCCTTACCTGGATGTGGCTAAGTGGTTCAGTACAATACCCCACTCGGGTGTAGTTGACAAACTTACCGAGCTGGGCATAAACCCCTGCATAACTCACTGGATTGCCAGCTGTCTCACAGACAGAACCTAGGAAGTCAGGATTAGTGAGACCACATCCTCTAAGAGACCAGTCACCAGCAGGGTACCTCGGGGATCCTTACTGGGTCTGCCACTATTTGACATCTAAAGGTCAATGTCAAAGACTTTTGGCTGACCAAGTTCACAGATGACTGCAAATTGGGAGCTATCATAGATTCCTCCCCATGACACAAACATCTTACAAGAGGGTCTAACACCGACAAATGACTGGTGCCAAGTCACAGATTAAAATTAAATTCCAAGAAATGCTTTATAGTGCATGTTGGGAAAACTGCCACCAGGCTAATGACTCCACTGATAAGACGGCCTTAAGAGTTGACCCCACAGTTAGGGATCTGAGAACATCTTTATGCAGTAATCTGGCCTTTGACAAAAATGTAGCCAAGGTAGAAATAAAATCATTCTGTATCACCCAACTTATAAGTAAGGGCATGGCATTCAGGTCCAAGGAAGTCATAGTACCACTTTATTTGGTCCTTATCAGACTCATTGAGTATAATGCCCCCTTCGACATGTACCTGATCAGACATATGCAACAGCTAGAATGCCCACAAAAGTTCCTTACCAGGAAGTTCCATGGTATAAACATATTGTCCTGCACAGATTGCCTTAAAATCCCATCTGTATACTTAGTCTCCTACAGTTACTGAGAGGGGATCTGTGCTTGGTATACAAGACTTCCTCAGATCTAGCTCTGATGGACCTTTTGCACATCTGCAAAACGAACAGCATCAGAACCACTAGATCCAAAGATTTAAATTTTGCTTGTGACATAAAATAAAACATGCTGGCAAGACAGATCATTGTCTCAGAGGATCCCCATGCTCTGGAACAGGCTCTACATCCATATAAATAGAGTCTATCCCTAACCCAATTCCACTGTAACCTTGACCAGTGGATGGAAACTCAGAAATTCACCCCTGGTCTGGCCCCAAGTATCTTGATAGAGGCAGACAATAATGCCCAAACTAACATATCCCCTATATAGCATCTAGAAACTTCCTAAAATGCCCCCTCCTAATAAAAGCCTGTGATACATTGTTTCTCCTGAATATGCTGTCCTTCAGATGACAGACATTAAACCAAGGTCCTGTCTGCCTGAATTTGTTGTAGCTCAGGTGGATTTAAAAGATTCCATATCGCTTATTGAAAAAGCAGAGTTCTTTATTATTACTTAATATTTGCATATTTACAACAAATCATTTAAAATTATTTATATATGTTCATATTTACACAATTTACAATTAATAACACACTTCACTTCTTAATCCTTATACTCATTTTGCCATAGACAAAATAACATCTTCTGCAATATTTCTTTCAAGTTTCACTGTTTGTTATGCCAACAGTTTAGTACATTTTTATTCCATAAAACATATAATCTTGTGACATATATCCCATCTAGTATTTCTTCCTTTTCTGTCATTGGCTTCCCACATATACCACATACTTCTCAACCTCGAAACATCAAAAATCTGGACACAGGCCTATGAAAAGTAGGTACAACTGTCCAAAAGTCGGGACACTGGTTAACATAAAATGTGCATACATAATAATGTAACCACGCCTACTCCAATAGAATTGTGGGATGCCAACAAGATTGAAGTCACTAAATAATAAATAATGGCAGACATTTGAATTTCAGACTTCATATCCCTCAGAAAATACATAATAATGCAAAACCTGCTATTCTAGTAACCATCTGAATTTACAGGAGTAATACTTAAAATCTGTTGGACTCTGTCCCTATTTTTGGACCTTTGTCCCACGACTCCCACCATTATTTTTGGGTTTGTCCAGATTTCTTGATCTGAGAGATTGAGAGGTATGGATAAAGGAGCAGGGCAAAGCATCGTTCTCCTTGTATAAAACACCAAATTGATAAACAAACTGACGGAATCTACTTTACCGTAGAATACTACCTGCCGGCTCATATACATTCAAACTTGAAATGACATTGGGGGGAAAACTTATGTAAATTGTTACTGAATTAATATTTCAGCTCTGTCCACTACTACAATTACACTCATAGAAATCTAAGCTTGTGCTCTTTGGTTTGTACCACCAATGCGGGCAGCATGTTGTCCCACTTTAACGCAGCTTTCAGTATGGTTTGGGTCAGGCCGGATGCTGGTATACATTTTAAATTTGACTTAGTCACTCAGCATGTTACTCACCTTTTCCTAATTGGTAATCAGTATGGTGTGTGTGTGTAATTATAGCTAGATAAAAAACACACAAAAAGTCACAAAATCCTACTTTTCTTAGTAACACTAGACATTCTTGCCATTTGGTCCAAACAGACTGTTCCCTAACTACAGTGCTGACTAGTTGATGGAGAGGGTTCCAAATGTCCTGCATTAAAAGTTTTTATATTCCATTAATCTACACTAGGTTGATATTTTCTGGCTGAATAAGCCAGACCGCTAATGTCACTGACTGTCACACATGTACATTACTAAAGAATACACATTTCCAGCATCATTCACTCCTTATTTTTCATCTTAAAAGATCTGTAAAACTGAACCAAAATGGCAAGCCAAAGAGGATAAATAATAGTTTCACAGGAGAATGACCGGCTCAAAAAAATTCATGTAACTGTTCCAAAATGTGAAGCACCTACCTGATCCCTAAACTTGGAGATGGGGCTGCAAAACTGTTCCCTTTGGATGACCCTTAAGCTGCAAGTTCGTACGCTGCAGTCCCAGTGAAACAACAAAAGCCGTCCTGCTAAAATGTTTTCCCAGCAGTATTTGAACTTGAAGTCAGCTATATCCTTATTCTTGTAATGCTCTAGCACTTGGCAAAAAGTCTTGCTTTCAAATGAAAATAAAAATGTCATTACAACCCCAAAACGTTGCATGGAAATGCTGTGAAATCAGGCACACTTAGATCACGTTCCCAGCCTTCATAAATGCATAGCCTGTCACAAAATCCAGACAGGAGTTTCAAAACAAAGTCCTTGGCAATTATTACAGCAAAAAAGTCTTGGGACAAGAGTGAATTACTTCCTCTTCTACCTTTTGCAGTAAATCTACACTTACAGTATGGTTAGCAATCCAAGAAATGACAAAATCCTGTAGTGGTGATCATTGTTGATTGAAAGCTACATCCCACGTCCTGCGATCGGGAGTACCTCTGTACACCTGTAACAGGTAAGGATGACACAATCTTATGGACATGTGTGCAATATGAAACCATCCAACAGCAAAGTACAAAGAACATAAAGTCAGGAAATAGAGGTAATTAGTCTTGTTGCATTATGTGAGCAGAGTCGTGTCATTGGGTATACAACATTATTCTTTGGTTTCTTTCGAGTCTGGATTGAAAACATGATCTTTGAAGAGAGTGGGAAGAAGTAAGTGTACACTACGAAAGTCATTTTTTGACTATGAGTGTCAAAACATACTAACGTCTTTCGGCTTTTCCCTGTTAGGGGTCGCCACAGCGGAACTCCGGTCCGCTAATGATTAGCAGTGGATTTTTATGGTGCCGAGGTGCCAGCCCGATGCCCAACCTTCAAAGAAGACACACCCATTCACGCACGCACCTACTTGCATGTCTTTAAACGTCACTCAACTGTGGGGAGGACATGCAGACTCCACACAGAAGGCGCTCCAGCCGAGAATCAAACGGGAGAACCTCTTTCTGTGAGGTGACAATGCTAACCACTGGACCACCGCGGCCATGAGTGTCAAAACATATAGAGCTGAAAAAACATATAGAGCTGAATTGGTTCTCTACAGCACTCCATGTTTAACATACTAGTCTTTTTGCTCGTTTTATCTTTGTTCCAGTCTAGTCTACATCAAATTCCAAAGACAGCAGTCAGTTCTGAAAATTGTGTACTCTGTGCAAAAGTGACAACCGAAAAAGCAGTAGTGGAGTTAAAGATTTCATCAGTTTTATATAAGAATTCTTTTCCTTTGTTTCCTTCCTTTCAGACTCAGTTGTCAATAACCGTCCCATGTTGCACCTTCTCCCACACAAGCACAGTGAGTCATTCAGAATTAATTAGATTCACTTTCCTGCTGTTCTTTAACCCCATTTGGTAATGAGTACCAGTAATTAAATACAGCCAGGTTTTTGGTGGGGGGCAGTGTTAGACAGTCATTGAACTATTTGAACATACTAATAATGGGATCAAAAGTGCAAGCTGTTCGCGTCACATTGCAAAACAGCATCATTGACAAGTGAGTGTGAGCGCATGCATTCAACATCAAGCAAGAATTAAAAAGAAAAAAATCAGGACTTGAAGGGGCCACTCTGAAATTTGTGGCACCTCATTATTTTGCCCTCAAAACTGGTAAATACCGATGAATTTGGTACAGTTGAGAGGTATGATATACCATGATAGTATAATGTCCATATTGACATTATTAAAGCTTTCAGATCCAAATACTCTCATATTCCAAGAATTATTTAACATTTTATGTTACTTAAATATGTGAATAGTTATTTCTTCTGCCATACTTCTAGAAACTCCTCTTTCTGTTTATATTTAATTTCTGCCGTAAAGTAGCGGGAATTTCCACAGTACCCTGGGCAGATTTCCTCTTGTCAGTAAGATTACTACCTCAAGTGTCTACTGAAAATAGAGTTTAGGCCTAGTGAGACTAACTTGGCTGACAAAAAAATACATACATAAATAAGTAATTAAATAAATAGTAAACAAAATAAATGCTATTTGATTTGAATAGTGGATGTGTTTTCCTAAACTCATATCGATGAATGGTTTGGCATACTTAGTTATCTTCACGATATCCATCTGATGTAGAAATGTTTGTTGCCGAGTATCAACCACAGCCCTAAGATTTACCTTCAAGTATTTTTATTTCCCATGTTTGTATCTCCCAAGAGTCTTTGAAAAGTATTATGTTAGTACTTTCATAGAGTCTGGGTGATTTTTTTCCCTTTGCTATTGCTTATAAAATAATTTGCACACAATGTTGTTGTTGTCTTTCGGCTTTTCCCAGTTAGGGGTCGCCACAGTGGAACTCCGGTCCACTAATGATTGGCAGTAGATTTTCATGAACACCGAGGTGCCAGCTAGACATTCAACCTTAAGCAAAGGCACGCCCATTTACTCATGTCTTTCGAACGCCCACCAAACCATGGGGAGGACATGCAGACTCCACACACAAGGCACTCCCTGCACTCCAGTCGAGAATCGAATGGGAGAACCTCTTGCTGTGAGGCAACAACGCTACCGCTGCACCACCATGGCATATAGCTCCATTGACCCTTTGTCTGTACTAACTTTTAACTGAACAGCTACATAATATTAAAAGTTAAATAATATTTTAAAATGTAGTATTATCATGAACAGGGTAATGCAGGAGGAAATTAAAATATATTTAATTGTGAATATAATTTTTAAAAACTGTGAAGAATTGCCAGCTGATACTGGTTTTCATAAATAAAAAATGAAAACTGTTTCTAAACATGCTTAACAGCCATGTTAAAGTATTTTTGATGCTTATTGTAGTAACAGTTTTTAATATTTCAGTTTTTCAGTTGGAATGCAACTGACATTGAACTCGAGATGTGTTTGAGGTTCAAGTGCTATAGATACAAAGACAGTTCATCGACACTGCAAAATTAAGTGGTTTTATAAAGAAACTCTGTGTGTTTGTTTTGCTTAGTGGTGCAGTTTACAAATTGTGCTTGACATTCTAGTGGATCTCACTGATACTGAATTATTTGACTACACTTTTTGCACTTATGCTGGAACTATGTTTAGCTTCTTTGAAAT
Source organism: Protopterus annectens (assembly GCF_019279795.1). NCBI lineage: Eukaryota > Metazoa > Chordata > Ceratodontiformes > Protopteridae > Protopterus > Protopterus annectens. The sequence continues at coordinate 344,243,690 of NC_056751.1, read as the reverse complement.
TAAATGGGTGAAATGTATTGTTTTTTACTACAGCAGAAATGCAATATTGTGTTAACTTTGTGGGAAACATTTTTTATATTCACTTTGTGGGAAATCATTTCTTTTCATTCACTTGAAATTGCTGTTACTAATAAACCATTAGCCATTGTCTAGACAGGATTTTGGCATAAATTCTCAAAAATAAATAAAACAAAATAAAAATAAAATAAAGAATAATAAATAAGGGAAAATAACTACAGCTCAATGCTATGAGTCTTGTGCCTACTGCAGTATTTACACTAGCACCTGATTTAACAGTTTCTTACATTTTTCCTTGCACTGTTAAATGTTCAAAGGACCTTTTCACTAATGCTTTCCTAGCACCTCTTTGGTAATTGAAAGATCTTATTGCATCTGTTAAAATGGACTTCAGTCCTGCAATGTCATACAAACAGAAGAGTTAATAAGCCTAATTTGTGCTCTTATGTGATGCACAGCTTGGTGATTGACAGCATAATAGTAGATGATAGCTTTCAAGTTGGGATCTTTTTCTCTTGTATTTTCTGTAGGATTAGCGGAATCATTGTTTTGTTTGACTTCTACAGAGTTCTAACTGTGGGAAAGGAATCAAAAAGTCAGCAGAGCAGAATAATCTAGGCATCACAGCATCCACTCTTTTGTGGCCTAAAGCCTTCTTAATAGAGAAAGAAGTAGTCTAAAGTGGGAGGAAGTTCAGGCTATGACATGTAAAGCAGCTGCATAATTTTAGTAGTATTTTGTGACCATGAAGCACAGTGTTCAACACAGGCTCTTTGGTTTGCATTATTCTTGACTTCCAATTTTTAAGTAAATAGTTTTTGCTTTAAGCCTTTGTTCCAAAGTAAGCACTGCCTATGTAGTAATCTCCATTAAACTAACACCAGTGCTACATCCACAGATACTTAAATACTTAATGATTGAGTGAGTATCTGTAAATATGCAAACATGACTACTGACAAGGCTTTGTGAACAGAGTATATACTGCACAATAATTTTAAAATTGTACCAATTTCGTACATTGTAGAATTTATTTAAGTTTTTAATATAGTCAGTATGATACTTCTCTTACCTAACCAAAAGTGTTATGTATTCTGTGTAATATCCAACAGGTTAAATGTTGACACTTTAGGATTGCTAGAGAGGTTTCATGTAGCAAACTGAGAGTCTAGTAACATTTCTGTAAAACTTGATTTACTAACTTGGTGTACTTACACAACTTAAATGTATTGTATGTCATTTATTGTAAACCTGTATAAAAAACTGAACAATTTATTTATTTCTTAGTACCTGAGCTGAAACTGAAAACAGTCTGTTCAGATCAGCATGTTTTACTTCATTTACCAAAACAAACAAGTAAATAAATAATATGCTTATTTGAAGCTGCTTGATCGCCACTGAAAACAGAGTGTTTTACCTTGTGAGTTTGCATTGTAAAGAAAAGTGAGTGAAAAGTACGAAAGAAGGAAAGAACAGAAGGAAGGAAGGGAGTGTTAAATGAATAAATCATTTTTTCAGGGTTTAGAATGACCTGTTACAAGCCTCACAGTTCTTAAAACGTCAGAGTAATGTCCTCGTTGTGGAAAGCAGTAAGAGTCAATAAACATAGAAACAGTTTTAATATAAACAGTTAAAATCCTTACACTCTGACGAGATGGAGAACAGTACTACATGCTTACTATTCATTGGGTGAATGTGGTTATTTTCAGAACAATTCAAGGAATAGTGTGTATATATGCTTTAAAAGTGTAGATTAATCAGTTAAACAGGTTATACAGCATTTGTTGACCCAGTTTCAACGAAAGTAATGCCTTCATTAAGCTTGCAGAGATTTTACTTCCTAGGAAAGACTGTGAAGTAAAACTGGCCTTTGCCATTTATGTAGCCCTTAGTTTTCTAAGACATTGCTTTCTGCACCTTGTTCCATGTAATATCAACTGGTGTGTCATATCACACAAAAGCACAGGCAATTTCTAAGGAGTCACTCACTTTAGTTCCTGCCTTCCTAATTCATGTCTCCTAGTTCAGATTACGTCTGTTAAAATGCAAACAGTGTATCTATTCCACCAGATGTGGCTTTGACTAAGTGGTAATTCATCCTGTCTGTGCATCTGGTAAGGAAGAATGTAACTGAGTATGAGTAGTGGTCTGTAGTCTATGACATCATCTCAAAATTCGGAAGTGCATATGGTAATATTCACCTATCTGAGTAGAATGGGGTCTTTAATGTATTAGCTACCATATAGATGCCAAAAGCCTGCAGCAAGCAGGAGACCAGAGTCTATTCTTTATAGCTGATCGTTCTAAGCAGTTGTGTGTTACTGTAACAAAATTATGCTGTTGAAGACAAGTTCACTGCACCTGCAGTGTTTCTGAAAGACAGGACTCTACCCTGCCAATCTTCTGTTCAGTGTAATCAACTCTGAGAGCACTATACCTCTGAGTTAAAAAAGTAACTCCCCTTGCTGTGGCCCTCAGCAAAGTGCGTGAGTTTTAGTGCTCAAAACTTTGATGAGCCACATGCTGCAAAATACACTGTGATTATTATCAGTCTTACTGCTGAATTTGACACAAAAAAGGAATGCCAGTCTGCAGTGGCCTCCTTTTCACTGGGCTAGAACAATATTTGGAAGTGATGAAAATATTTAATGGTTTACTTTTTAATTTTACTGATTTGTGAACTGGGCTATCCCAGAAAGGTTTCAGCAACAGCAAGCGTAAATGATGTAATGATCCCCTCAAATGACTGGCTAAAACTGTGGTTACCCATAATTTTGAATATCCACTTTTTTGCATGTTGCTTTTGTCCTTAATCTTGAGGTGCAGTGGTCCATGTGGAAGCTTATATAGATGTTGAGGATCTGGGAGCATAACTTTCACAAAAAGGGGATACAAGGGATACAGCTCCCCCGCAAAAAAAAAAGTGATTTAAGCTAAATTTTGAAAAAATATGACTGGCAGCTGTCATCTTTTCATTTTGATATGTTACAAAATGTATTATGTAGAGACAAGTTAATTCAGCTACTCAGTACCTGTTATAGTTATGATCCCATAAAATTGATACTGTAAATGTGAACTGGGGTGATATATGCTAAGTCTAAGGTTGCAGTACCTTGTCGTATTTCCTCTATTTGAAGGTACACAGTAACTTTGGATTAGTATAAATAGGCAGCAGGGGTGTGCACAGCCTTCAGGTCAGGGACTGCAGTGGGGCAAATCTTTCCAGCAAAAGTGCCTTAATCTTGTTGGCAGTAAATTTCTTGGTTTTTTTTGAGCTGGAATTAACAGCATTAGGGATTAGAATTACAGTCCTCTTGTTTGTGATAAGGACTAGTAGCTATTTTATCACCTTTTTTATTTTTTAGAGTAGGAAATTGCCAGAGAAAGCATATGCGGACAAAGGGAGAATATGCAAACTATACATAGACAGTGAGTGGCGTTGAGGATTGAAACTCAAACCCTGGAACTACAACCACCATAGTCCAGTATTTGCCTTGCCTGATTTGATGTTTTAAGAGCTCACTACCTCAGTGGTGATATCCTAGTAACATTCTGACCCCAGGTCCTCAGTACATGAAAGAACATCTTCTCAGTCATAGCTTCTGTGAAGTTGCTTCAGCCAGATAGTTCATGATAAGGGTTTGCACATGGTAGTATGTTATGTAATTACAAATAAATGTCAAAACAGTAAACATTTTGAGTACTGAATTAACCACTCTGTGTCTGAAATCCTGTCAAGAAAAATCAAATGTGAGACTTTCACTGTGGTAAAAACACTTTAGAAGATAAAGGATGATGAATAATGGTATGTATTTTATGGCAGACGTATTTACTTTACATAAGGTTAAAAATAATGTAATAATGTAAACAAGAACCTAAAAATATGTTTTGTCTCCGATGCTGCTGAGATTAGCTCTACTCTGGAAAATGCAGTGTTTTCCTAATACTGAAACAGTGAATAAAAACAATGTAGGCATGAAACATGCTAATGTGTACTGCAGGGCTGATAAATCTGTAATATAAAATAGACTCCCATCCCCAAGTTATAGATCAGCAGCTTGAAAGATTTTGAATAGATTTGTACCAGTGTAGGTACATAAATGTATTTCAGAAACTCAGTATTTAATCTTTGAATATATAAGTAATTTTTCACAGTTTTCTTTAAAGTGGTCTGTCACAGTTTTTAGTTTTACCTTGTTTAGTTTTACTTTATGTACCACGACATGTGGTGTCTCCAGCACAGACCTGTATTTTCCTCTTATTGGTGCTTATTTTACAGCACCAAGTTTAAAATTATACTCTCGTAAAAAAGAGAATTTCCTTTTGACATCACTGAAGAGTTCAATGACCTTTATCCTCAGTGATGCATAGGGAGTATATGTGAGTATATCCACAGAGTTTAATGGGTGCACTGCAGTGCATGTGTGGCTCCCCTCCATTAAAGTATATGGATTCATCCCCATTCTATCCTTCTCCTCATGCAATGGAGGGATTTAATGTAATTATGAGAGCAAATTCTTAACAAAATATTTACAAAGCTTTTTGTTAAGAAACCACCCACATCATTTTGTTAAGATGTGGTGGAAAATACATTATGCCACTCTTTAGTTACAGAATGCCTCAATTTTTATTAAACCTGGTAACAGAACATTTTAATATGTAACATATTCAGAGTATAAGGAACTAACAGGAAACTAAATTAATTTAGAGCTACAAAAGCAAGATTCATGGCTAAGTACCAGGCAATCATTCTGCAGACCACTACAAGCCTATCCAAGTAAAAAACATATTCAAAAATTCTCTACAGCCTCAAGGAAGGCAGCACAAGGCACTAAACAGACTATGAGAGAATTTGAGACTGCCCATCCAACTATCTAAGTTTACCTTGAAGGTGGAAACGGTTATACTTTGCTTGACATGTAGTAGAAGATTGTTCCAGTGGTAGGAGATATGATGGAATATGAGTCTTTCACACTGAGATGTCTTGTCTGTTGATGAATATTTAATTTCTTAAATAGGAATAGAAGATCAAGCAGGGTTGGATTGTTCATCGCTCACCATGATGAAGTCTCTAAGAAACTGAATACAAAGAGAAGGCAAGAGAGGCAGCAGTCAGTTAGGGAACAGGGCATTTGAAATACGTCAATGCTTGACAGGAAAAGCTGTCTAGTCTTCGGAAGTATTGTAACAAGAATAACTGATTAAAATTAAAAGGGTGGAGAAAATAAATTGTAATTCTGAGACCTGTATGAAAAGGATTTGTAGTTGGAGAAGAAAAAAAAGGAAGTTAATCAAAATTAATTAATTTTAAATATTTGTCTGTTATGTAAATGAGTGCACCTTGATAGTCAAGCTCCCCTCCCTTGTTGTTCTTCTTTCGGCTTTTCCCAGTTAGGGGTCGCCACAGCGGCACTCCGGTCCGCTAATGATTGGCAGTAGATTTTTTTTACAGGTGCCAGCTCGACGCCCAACCTTCAATGAAGGCACGCCCATTCTACGCATGTCTTTCGAACGCCACTCGACTGCAGGGAGGACATGCAGACTCCACACAGAAGGTGCTCCAGCCGAGAATCGAACGGGAGAACCTCTTGCTGTGAGGCAACGATGCTACCGCTGCATCACCGCTGATAAAGCTCCCCTCCCTTACTAAGTATTATAAGGGAAGAGAGGCAGAACTTGACAGCAGAAGGGGAAGCATTCATAAATATTTAATTTAGTTTATTTTGATGCTGTTCATGGTCCAGATCTTCATAGCCAGCACCACTGTAGTGTATGGAGTGCAGTGATTATGCTCCAGTATCCGAAAAAAGACAAACCAGTGAAGCGTTTCTATAGAGCGATACCTGATCTTAACAAAGGTTAAGCACCCCATGCTTCACTTTTTAAGATCGGGTATCACTCCCCACGCTTCACTTGTTAAGATCGGGTATCACTCATGTTAGTTAAAGATGACAATATTGACCAGCAAATGACACAGGCAGAATAAAAAACAAATTTATTTCTGCCTACTGTTTGTGCTAGTAATATGTCCTGGATATTATGTAACATAAGAGAATGTTACTGCCTTTTTGACTTTCCTCACTAAGTGCTTTACGTTTTTGAAAACCAGCAACACAGTTTTTTTTGTAACCAGTAGTACATGGGGCAGATAAAGCTCTATGCACTACAAAAAAATTTGATCAGGTCTCCAGTCATAATTTAATCTGATGTTGTCAATTTTCATTCTGTCCTCAACTGATGGGTTCGGATCTGATCCCTCAGATCCGGCTCAGCTGCCTGTTGCTAAAGCTCATGGCAACCATAAACTCTTAAGCTGTTTCCTTACCCACAACGCACCAACCCCAATTACCCCAGATCTCATTTGTTGCTTTAAGCAAAAGACGTGGTCTTCCATCTCTATTGAACATTAGCTAGATAACTGTTATGTATTTGAAATTTTTCTTCGAAAACTCTTTGTATATTACTATCCCTTACCATCATTTTAAATTGTTTCTATTATTTTATTCTATCATACAATTTTTTTCTGTACCTCTTAGATACTATTTAGTATTTCCCTTCCCACTACATCTCTGTTGTAGCTTAGTTACCATTGTTGGCATTTCTTCTCTTTTTTTCTCCTACTTTCCTATTTAAAAAAAAAAAAACTTTTCTTTTTTAATATTTGGTTAGCTATGGCAGATGAACCAGCAGGCTTTAAAAAGTGTGTGAAGTGTGGGTACAAGCTGCTCTGATGCTCACACACTTTGAGTCTACTGTTCGGATCCCCTCCATTTACAGGAGTATTGCTCAATTTGTCATGATTTTAATTCTCATGCATTAGTGGAGTGCAAAAATAAGCTTATCCTAAAAGGTCGTCTTCCTTCTTTTGGGGAAGCTATATTGGAGGGTTCTTTTTCCTCTAATTCAAAAACTACTAAAATTAAGAAAGCCTCTTCTTCTAAGCCATCTTCCTCCTCCTCAGTTTCAAACTCCTTGAAGAAGTCGTCTCATAAGGACCCGGACTTAACCCTGGAGCCAAAAAAGGCTTAAGTGCAAGAGCCTGCTAAGGAAAAATTGTCAGATCCGATGAAGTCTAAGCTCTTGGATCCAACTTAGTCTGATCCTATGCAAACTAAACCTGGCATTCAAACTACCAACTTTCTACCCAAAACAAGATACTCTCCATCTCTGGATCCAGTTCCTGACAGTGCACCTTTTCCGTTCTTAGAAAGACCTAGGTCTCCATCCATATACTCCACTCACTCTTCCAGAAACCTTACAGAAGAAGATGCGGAGAAACTGGTGAAGAAGATTCACTTGGCACAGAGCCACATTGGTGTTTCTTTGGCTCCTAACCTTCTGGGTCAGGAGATTAGCAAATCTACTACTCCTCCATTACAAATTCCTTCTCTGACTCCTGTATCTTCAGAGCTTTTGGATCCAAGTCGTCCGGATCCATCTGGTTCAGATCCAAGAATCACTTTATCTTCAGATCCAAGATCTTCTCTGAGGGCTTCAGTCTTATTGGATCCGGAGAGCTCCTGGAGCCATAGTCTACCTGTCAGTTCTGAGGTGCTGCACTTGACTCTGAAGCTTTCGGAACCACCTCTGCACCTCGGAGCTTCAGCACTGGATAGCTCGGCTCCTACTTCCACCTCTGAGGTTTTGCCCTCAGAGCAGGGGAGGCCTATGATTCAGAAGCTTGTCTTCTCAGATCCAGGGGCCTCTCTGTCTCTCTGAGCCGCTCTGTCTTCAAGGCTGCAAAGAGAGTATTTTCTCCCTCTGTAGTTCTGACAGATCCATCCCCCGCAGATCCCAAGTCTTCTGCCATGATGTCTCATTGCTCAGAGCTTCATCATCTCCTTCCACAGGGACAGCCAGTACCAAAACCTAAGGTTCCCACCCAGGGAATTGTAATCTCCTTTTCTGATACCTCCCCAGAACACCCACTGAGGAGGTCCCTAAGAGGACGTGTAAGAGGAAGACACAGATTTCAATGAAGGCAAAGGGTCCCCATGATCACCTCCTGAATATGTCTCCTTTGGAGACATCCTAGAAATCCTTAAGCAGAGAGGTGGTTGGACATCCGGCATCCCTATGTCTTAGTAATCTGTTCTCCTGGAGGCTTTTGATACTGGACCCTCTACCCCCTGGGTGACTCTGCCCACAGATGAGCTCATTGACTTGATCTCATGGCAGGCGTGGAAGGACCTTGACACCATAGAGCCTATTCCTCGCAGACTAGGTAGAATAATGAAACTACCTACGGATAGACCGTTTTGGGGGAAGGGAGTTCCTGTTGATGCCATGGTCATTGCAGTGGCCACCAATAAGGAACTAGCTGAGGAAATTTCCACTGTTCATTCCCCCAACAGGGAGTTGCTGGTGATGGACAGATTTGGGAGGAGTGTCTATGCTTCACCAACCTTCACCTTGAGGTCTCTGAACTATTTGGCAGACTTTATTAGGCTACAGAGATTTAGAGATTTTAGAGATTCTATAATTTGATCAAGGAATTATCAAATACCCTCTCTGGTGGTGTTTCTGATGCGATTTAGGCTTCTGTTACTTCTCAGCCAATGACCCTGCAGTCCATATCAAATTCATCCATGAGGTTGTTCTCAAACATAGCAGAAGGAACTTCAGGGGCAGAGAGGGTTCAGCCGTTTTCATAAGGAGACACGCCTGGATGTGCCTCTGTGAGTTTGCAGAGCCTTTCAAGTCTTCTTTCATCAATGCTGCCTTTGACAGAATGTCCTTATTTGGCTGCAAAGTAAAAGACACTTTATCCAGGTGTGAGAAAGACCCTGTCTTCCGTGGGCATGCCTTTTTTGACTTCTCAGAGAATCTTTTCCAGGAATCAATGAGGTGGTTGAAAGATGTGGTTCAAGAAGTCTCGGTCCTTTTCAAGACGCACATGGAGGAGGTTCTCACAGATGCAGGGGAGGGAACTTTAATGGGGAAAGATGCCCCTGTGGCAGAGGTGGCCTGCAAAACCAGGGTTTCAGAGAATTGTTCTTTGCAAACCCTACCAGCGGTCTTGAAAGGAGGCCTGATTGTCCACCTCTGGAGACAGTCGGGGGACAATTATCCCTGCACCAGAGAGCCCAACCCTTGGAACCAATTTGGCCGTTATATCAAGCTTGCACCAGCCAGAAACTCTCAAGTCAAGGCTACCCATATTACCTCTCTTCCCTTCCCTTCAGATCTAATTTGCCACATAGAAAATCGGACGCATCAGCCATGCTCTCCGCTAAGTGCTAAATCTTTTTTCGTATGTATCTATATGTGTATATATCTGTGTGTGTGTGTGTGTGTGTGTGTGTGTGTCTATATATATATATATATATATATATATATATATATATATATGTATAGATATATATATATTTATGTATATATATATTTATATATATATATATGCATGTGTGTGTGTGTGTGTATCTATATATATATATATATATATATATTTTTTTTTTTTTTCCCTCTAATTTTCTATTTTGTTGCCTCTCCTTGGTAGTTATTGTTATTGCTGTGTTTTTTTGGTGCGAATGTTTATATATTCCTTTACCTTGGCGGTAAATTCTCTTACCATCATTGATATAGGCCTATCCCTTCCCTTTACCTCTGGTAAATTCTTCAATACCATTGCTGGTATCCTTATTTTCCTTTTTTCTTCCTTTTAACCTCTTTGTGGTAATTTTCTAACTACTGTTGTTGGTACAGCCTTATTAAAAAAAAAAATCTGTACTTTTCCGTTAGTTCTTGTGTGTGTTTATGTGTGTGTGAGGTACCATGTGCCCTTCTTGTTGTTTTGAAAGATGTCAGAAAAACAGAAAGGAACCACATGCCTCAAGCAATGTGAGGAATGTGGCAGAAAGACGCCTAACTCCGATGGGCATCTTTCATGTGTTTATTGTTTGGGGGTGCCACATTTGGAAATACAACCACCATGTGAACTTTGCAAGGGTTTCAGTGCTTGAACCCTTGCAGAGAGGCATAAAAAACATCCTCAAGGGGCTGCTAAAATGCCCTTTTAGTGAGGCTTTGTCTGAGGCGGAGACTCAAAGTCTCCCAGAAATTATTCCAAGAAAAGGAAGTCATTCTGTTCCTACGTCACCTAAAGTATATGAAGCTAAATCTTCTAAGACCCAGGTGCTGACTCATCTTTCAGAACTGAGGCCTAAGATACCTAAATCTGCACCGACTTCTGCTCCGGCACTGTAACCTGTCACATCTCCCATGCTGCCGACAACTGCTGAAATTACCAAAACTCCTACAGCACTGACCTTATCATCGGTACCAATGACCCTCTCGGCACCAACAATAATCTCCCCAAGCATTCCAGTCACTCTCTCCCCTGCAAAGCAAGTTATTGGTCAACCGACCATAGTGCCGAAGGTCGAGATTACACACAGGATTAGGTACTCCCCATCTACAGATCCCTTCTTGGCTCAGCAATTAAGTCTATTTCTTGAAAGGCCAGAATCGCCCTCTGGGCTGTCCATCCATTCCACCAGGAGCCTTTCAGAGCTTGATGTAGTCAGATTAGTGGATCAGCACTTGGAGGCCAGAGGCCTTCCTGCTCCCCTCTAGGACCTCTCTCCCATCCGGAGCCGAGGGTTACTCTCGTAGGACTTCCACTTATCTTTCTCCTTCAACCTCTTCACAGGTCATGGAGCCCTCGACTTTGATGTTCCCGGTGTCAACATCTTCGGTGCCGATGGTGGATCTCACCTTGGTTCTGGAACAGACTCTCTGGTCAGCGGCTCCATCAGAGCTGACTCACCCATGGGACCGTGATTTGGCTGCTGGCTCCAGAATTTTTTTCCACTGTGCCATCTATGCTTCCTGGTGCCCTGGCAGTTACAAGTCCTTTCGCGGCTCCTTCTCTGGAGGTGGGCTCATCAGAGCAGGGTTTGACACCAGTTCCAAGGTTCTTTCTAATTTCTGGGCTCCCTTCCCTCTTCAGGCAGGCCTGCCTTGCAAATTATGAAGAGAACCCTGACCTCAGCAGGCTCACAGTTGGCACCATCCCTGTCGGAGTGTCACATCTGTGTATCCTCTGGCTCACAGCTGTCACAATCCGCTACCTTGGGGCAGCAGGCACAAGAACAGCAAGACACCCAGTTGCAGGGTCCCCTCTCTTTGGAGTACTCCTTGGATCTTCCCTCTGAGGAACCACCACATAAGTGATCATGCAAGAGGAAGCACCTGGATTCTCCAGAAGAAACGATCACTGAGGATACAGATTTCGATTAAGGAGAATGGTCTCCTTGGTTACCCCCTGAAGATGTCTCCTTTGGGGACATCCTGGAAATTTTAAAACAGAGGTGTGATTAGAGGTCCACAAACCCATCTTCAGAGGAATCTGTTTTCTTGCAGGCTTTTTGTGCCTGGCCTCCTTCTTCTTGGGTGACCCCACCTGCTGATGAACTGGTCAGAGCTAGGCAGTCTACTTTGGAGTCTTCCCCAGGGAACAGGAAGAGAGATCTTACCCCTGAAGTTTTCTCTGAGCCTTCTGATTCTCATGAGTATTCTGATCAGGAGGAATCTGTCTTTGAGGAGGGACCCTTCCTTACTTCCTTGGAAGCTTTAGATGCTGAAGAGAATCTGATTTCATCTTCACCTCCTGAAGACATCACCTTTGGGGAAACTCTCCATGCCACGAGGAAGCATTTCCAGTGTGAGGCCCAGGAATACCTATAATCAAAAAAGAGGGTTAGGGAGTTTCTTGACCTCCCAGAACACAAACCTTTGGATATCCCTCCTGTGTTGGAGGTTATAGAGAATGTTTATGGATTCTTCCTTGAATCTAGATTCTCTTCCTCCAGCCCTTTGAAAACCAGTCAGGTTCCACAGGGTGCTGTACTCACATAAAGACCTCTTCAAGAATCCTTCTTCTGATCCAAAGGTTGTCAATCCAGGGCCCAAAGGAACAAGAGCTAGCTCTTCAAAAAATCCTTTACCTGCTGACGAAGAAAGCAGGGCCCTTGATAGGTCTGGTAAAAAAGTTTATGCTTCTGCTACCTTAGCCATGAGGGCCCTTAACTGCCATTTTCATATGATCAAATACCAAGAAACTATTTTAGATCAAATGAAGCAAAACATTTCTTCCCTGGAGGACAAGAATATTTCCAAGTAATTGTTGGACTTTTGCCATTCTTGCTCCCAGGTGGCTAGGCACTCTTTACACTGTAGGCATGATGCTATGGATGCCTCCAGCCGAGCTGCAGTCTCTGGTTCTGTTATTAGAAGGTATGCTTGGCTTAGGGAGCAGACCCTTTCAGACCATGTCAAGTCCAACCTTCTGGATGCATCCCTGGACAAAGATGTCATCTTTCGGACAAAAGCTGAGGCTGTGCTCAAAAAGATGGAAAGATAAAGGAAAATCTTTGCAAACTGTTAGACTTCCTCAAGTTCAGCCTCCTAGGTTTAGTAGGAATTTTCCCACTAAACACTTGTCCTTTCTCACTCAGTGAAAAAGCAGGCAAAGGAAACCCTGGAGGGAACTATATCAAAGGCAGCACCAATCACAAATGCCCAGGCAGTGGTCCCAGAAACCACCAGACAAGGGAGGTCTGGGCCACAGGGACTTGGCATAGAGCAACAATGACTCTCCCATTCCCCTCCCCTTGTCCCCACCCAACAAGATGGGAGGAGGAGTAAGAAGAAGGTTATCCCTGTTCAAAGAAATGTGGTTCCTCATTACTTCAGACAAGTGAGTTCTGAATATTCTCAAATGGTTACAGGCTGACTTTCAAAGAGCCATTAAGATTATCAGGTTTCCAAGATATTCCACAAAATAAAAGAAGAGAGGCCCTTTCTCAAATTCTCAATCTGTGCACATGGCTTAGTTGAACCAGTCCCAGAAAGCCAAAAAAGAAAGGGGTTATCTCCAGGCTTTTTATGGTTCCCAGAAAGGAAGGCTGTTGGTGCCCTATTCCAGACCTCTCCACCCTCAATCAGTCCTGCTAGTACCAAAATTCAAAATGTTGACTCTTCAAAAGCTTCTACCCATGATAGCCTTAATGGCCACCCTGGATCTAAAGGATGCTTACTTGCTCATTCCTATAGAGAAGTCATGCAGGAGCTTTCTACATTTCCCAGCAAGTACCAGCCACTTTCAATTCCCTGCACTGCCCTTTGGCTTGTCTACTGCTCCCAGGGTTTCCACAAAGTGCTTAGCCCCTTTGATTGCCTTCTGCAGAACAAGAAGGGTCCAAATTTGTCCTTATCTAGACAACTGCCTTATTCAAGCCACTAGTCTGTCAAAGCTCCTCAGCCATCTTGCCTTTACTCAGAACCTCCTCAACTTCTTGGGGTTCACCATATATCTCCACAAATCCATCACAGACCCATCCACCAGAATAGTTTTCCTGGGGGTCTCTTCAGGATTTTTCTCTTCAAAATGTCTTTCTCCCTCCAGAAAAAAAAGTATCCTTTCTGACTCAGTACTTCCAAAGCATCATGCAGAGATAATGCCCCTCGGGCAGGGGAATTCCTCAGAGCATTAGGGTACATAGCATCTTGTATCCTCATGATCCATCTGGCCAGGCTACACGAGGAAACTCCAGTGGTACCTCAATATGTGGTGCCAGCATTCACAATCCCTAGTGTCCGGAATTCAGCCAATCCCTTGCTCAAGGAGGAATTGGCATGGTGGCACAGACTTGTGCCCAGAACCTGGGTCTTCCTTTCAGGTTCACTGCCTCAGAGTCGAGATTTAATCACAGATACTTCAGGGACGGCCGGGGGGGGGGGGGGCTCATTTCCAACACCTTCAATCCCAGGGTAAATGGGAAATTCAGGTTAGCGACAAGCACGTAAACTAGAAAGAACTGATGCAGTTCAAAAGGGCCTAGTAGCTTTCAAAGAAAAATGGAAGTCAGGGGTCCTGATAGTCAAAACAGACAACATCACTGACATAGTACATAAACAAACAAGGAGGCACTCACTCTTACCGTCTATGTCGACTAGCTATGTAGAATCTGGGAGACAGCTCACTCTCTGGGGTTGCACCTCATGGCACAATACCTTCCAGGGGTTCAAAACACTCTATCAGATCACGTCGGCAGAAACTTGATGGATCCCCATGATTGTCATCTAGATTAGGAAATGTTTTTCAGCATAGTTAAGAAATGGGGAACCCCCACAGACAGACCTCTTTGCCACCAAAGAAAATGCTCAACTGAAAAGATTTTGTTCCAGGATCTACCCACAGCCTGGAAGACAGATGCTCTCTCCTTCCCTTGGACCCATCTTTTCCTTTATGCATGTCCCAACATCCTCTTTTCCTGAGGTTCTCCTAAAAATCAGGGAAGAGGGCCCAAGAGTCATTCTGATAGCACCAGATTGGCCAGGCAGCACATGTATCCTCTGCTACTAAGTTTAACCGACAGAAATCTGTGGCAGTTACCTCAGAGAGTGGACCTTCTGACTCAGGATAAGGGGAGGTTTGTGCATCCCAATATGTAGACTCTAAGCCTGGATTATCCCCCAGCATCCACCTCTGACCATGCCCTAAGCAAACAAGTTCAAGACATTCTTGAAGAAGCCAGAAGGCCTAGTACTAGGAAATCATACTCAGCCATGAGGAAAAGATTTTCCATCTGGTGCCAGCAGAAAGGCCTCAATCTTAATTCAGCCAATATATCTGCCATTTTACATTACCTGGCTACCCTGGTTGATGGAGGCCTTTCCTTTTCTTCCATCAAAATTCACACATCTGCCATTTCATCCCACATCTCTGTTCTTTCTCCTGTCTTTTCACACCATGTGCTGAAACAATTCATTAGAGGATTGATCTACATCAGACCCCAAGGAGGCATCCCATACTTCCATGGGACCTCAGTTTTGTTCTGGAAAAATGTCCCTACTTCCTTTGACTGACAGCTTCTGCTGACCTAAAATGTTTAACTTGGAAGAAAGCCCTTTTACTGGCTATCACCTCACTATGGGGGTCTCTGAGTTGCAAGCTCTCATGGCAATGGAACCTTTTCTCATATTCCACCCAGACAGAGTATCCCTCAGGACTAACCCATCTTTTATGCCCAAGGTTGTCATGGACACATCCTTGAATCAAGCCATGCACCTGTCCACCTTCTTCCCCAATCCTCAGAACCAGGAGGAGAGAATCCTTCATTCCTTGGATGTGCATAGGCAGCTCCACTACTTTCTTAACAGAAGTAAATCTTTCAGAAAAATCAGACCAGCTCTTTATGTCCTTTGCCACTTCCTCTGAAGGGAAACCAGTTTCCAGACAGATTATTTCCAAGTGGATCTCTCACTGTATTTTCTTTTGCTACAGCTATCATGGTAAAAATCCACCTGAAGCTGTCGGGGCTCTCTCTTCTAGTGCCACTGCTACCTCTGATGCCTTCCCAAAGGAGTTCCCTACCAAAGACATTTTGGAAGCTGCTACCAGGCCATCTGTGCATACCGTTACCAAACACTCCCACTTATCAGCCTTTTCTAGGTCTAGAGCAGGATTTGCCAGTGCCATCCTGCAGAGCATCCTATCCTCTCCATAATCTTCCTTCCACGCTCATCTCTCCTTTGGGAATCACTCCACAAGTCAGGACTACAACAGTAAAACATGAAGAACATAGTACAGTTGTGTACGCTTATCATAAATGTAGATGTACAAGTGTTTTCACTGTTGCAGTTTTCTTTTCCTCCCTCCTTCCCCTTGGTCTACTATAGTAGTCTACTTCTGTCTACTTCCCAAGACAGTGGACTCCCTGGATTTTCCCCATGTCTGGCCTAGTTTCTGTTTTAGACCCTTGCTTATTGTTCATCCTGGGGGCTCCTACCTTCTAGGGGGCAAGAAAAAACTGACATCATGGCATTGGCTGGCTCCCTATATACACGAGCATACTGACATTGGGTAGGACATCTACCAGCCTTAGGAGCAGGGAGATTTTTTAGTCAGGCCAGGCAAGGGCTTACACGTCAGGAAATTCCACTAGTCAGGACTGCAACAGTGAATACACTTGAACGTCTACATTTATGGTAAGTGTACACAACTATACTTTTTTGCTGCTTGTTTTTCCTGTAAAAGAGGCCCATTTTCAGCTTGACCATTGGAACAAACTACTTGTCCCACTACTGGTCCTTCTTCCAGCCACAAAAAGAAAAAGTTAAGCAAACAGAGTTTACCAGAACAGCAGGCTATCATTTTGTCTCTGTCGCAAGTTGGTGACTCTGCTGGGGGCCATAGCTTGTTCCTCAAACCACTCATATTTTACCCCGGATCCCTCTGGTGTAGCACCTACAGCCATTACAAGCCGGTCTTTAGCCACGTCCTCTGCGGCGGTTGAAGTCCCATCAAGGGGCAAGGGAAAGTCATTCTTGTTGATCTTGGGAGAGGGAACATGAAAGGTCTCCCTGTTTGTTGTGCCCATTCCTGGGGAGCTGCTGTTATTAACAGCATTGTTGGCCTCATTTTTCCTGTCAAAAAGAAACATACAACTTAACATTTATGTGCTCCTCCTCAATTTTCCTTGGAGAGGAATAGTTTAATGCATTCGGTTCAGGGTTTAAGTCATGCTATTTATCCTTCTTGTTTGGTAGTTTCTGGTTAAAGGGATACCTCTTTTCCTGAAGAGATTCAAGAGTTGGAATCTGGACAGAAAGATGAAGGGGACAGCTTCAAGGTTTTCTTCTCAGTTTTGTGATTCAGACAGAGATAATTCAGTTTCTTATTCTCCCTGTTGGGGGTTCTCATTCTTTGATACCGTTTCCTTAATGTTCCAGTGTTTTCAGTGGGAGAACACTGTGGTTTCTCAGTCCCTCAGAAAATAGTGTGGTGTCATAGAAGGCATTTCCAGAACCTTTACCCATTCCCCCAGTTCTGTCAGCTCCAGAGGATGTGTGTGTGTCACTGCCTGTAACTTTTCTAACAGTTAGCCTGCTGCCCCTAAAAAAGGCAGATAGAATGTATAAAGTTCTTCAGTCTTTTAAGTTTTTATACACTCTTCCCAAAACTGACCCAGCATGTGTAGCTTTAGTTAATCCTACTGCTGATAACCATTTGGTTAATTCCAGTCGTAATCTGTCTGACAAGGGTAGTAAGATTATTTGTATGTATGGGAAAAAAATAGAGTCTGCAATTCTGATTTTCAGAATTCTGAATTATCAGGCTGATATGTTAATAGTTTTTTGACTACTTATGAAGGTATGATGACTGTTTTGTCTGCAGTTTCTACTTTTGAGGAAAAATCTGTTTTAAATAATTTGTTTTTTCCATTGTATAAGTAACTATTCATTGTTTTACAGTATATGTATGACTCAGTTGATGCTTCTAGGGCTATGGTCACTTGATATGTTTTGAGGAGGATTTGCTGCCTGCAATCTTAGAACCTCCAAGATGATGTGAAAAATGAAATTTTAAATTCTCCTTTGGATATAGATTAAGTTTTTGGTTACTCTGCTGCACAGGTTATCAAAAAGTGCGGTGAAGGAGGTACATTAAAACAGGGAATCCGTTAAGATTTTTCAGCCGTTCTTTTCTCCGTTTTCTAAGGGATTCTCTAACCCCTCATCCATGTTTGACAAAAAAAAAACAAAAAACAAAATAAACAGTGTCATCAAAATGCTGGTAAACAGACATTTAAGAAGAAATGATGGGGGAGGGGTTTAGATAGAATTCAGGAACCCTCCGAAAGCCATGGATAGTCTCAACAAGTCAGAATGACTGTTTAAGGAACTGTGTCTCCTCTCCCACCCTAGCAGTTCCTTTTCCCTTTCAGAATGTCTGAATCTCCACTTTTCCCTTTGACAATAGATTCAGACAAATGTGTTCTGAAGATCATTTATTAGGGCTGCAGATGCAGTGGGAAGAAATCCTTACTTTTCAGGGGTAATGCCTCATCTACCAGACCAAGCTTTTTTTATTTTTGTACTATAAACACATGCTGTCACAGGGAGTGATAGAACCAGATCTTCCTGTCCATGTTGGAAAAGGTTTTTATTCAATGTTGTTTCTATTGGAAAATAACGAAAATGCTTAGAGGGCAGTTCTAGATCTTTCTTTTTTCTTTCCTAAACTTGTTTGTGATAATGCCCAAATTCAAGATGATGTCAATCCACAACCTGTTGCCTCTTTTTCCTCATTCAATTCTCCTGGAAACGCTAGATTTAAAAGATAGCTATCATCACATCCCTGTTCACCAAAACATCAGGTGTTTCTTACTTTCTAGTGTGTCTGGATCACATTATCAGTTTTCTAACTTACCCTTTGGACTATCTCTTGCACCAAGAGTGTTCATAAAGTGTCTAGCTGCAGATGTCCTTCTATTCTCATGTTGCAGTATTCATAACAGTAGGGAGGTTGCTGCCTGCAGCACCGGACATCCAGCCAGTATACCAAAGTCTTAGGAGCAGGGACCATAAATGGACATCAGCTATAAAAGTGACGTCTGCACATACCCCTTTCAGAACTTTTCTGTCGCAGTGATCTACGGACCTCCGATTGCCAGGTCCGGGAATCAGTTTATTCATTTTTTCGACTGTCCAATACAGATAAGTACCCCTTTAAGTTTTTTATTACCTTCTTTTGCTTTTCAAACATACATGTCAGCTAGGAAGGGGAAGTGTGCTTGTGGAAGACAAATTCCACATAAGGACACACAAGTGCTTATTCTGCTTAGGTGAAGGCCGCAACCATACGTCTTGCAATATCTGCAAGTCATTTGTACCTAAAATGTTTCGCAGCTGTCTGGCTGCCTTAAAGCTTTATTTAGAAAATCAGAGGCTCTGGCATCTAGTGCTAGGTATGGAGGGTGAGGTAGGCACCTCTGATGAGCCACCTTGGAAGAAGGCCAAGAAAGTTAGTCCAGATGCCCATGCTGCACCTCAGGAGTCTGGGGAGACTCCCAAGGTGGTTGTTAGCCCAGGGTCTCATCGGCTGCCAGTTTCACAGCTAGAACTGGAAACCTTGGTGGAAACTGGTTCAGCGGAAATGCAGAGTACATCTGCTGAGGTAGATCAGCCATCAGTCCCTGATGGCGAAGGGGGACCATGGCTTGGGACATCGGCAGGGCCTACTCTACTTCCGCCATCATCTCAGACATCAGCCTCTAAGTCAGCACATCCGTCTACTCCTCTGAAGAGGAAGCAGAAATTGAAATATAGGGAGTGCAAAGAATCTGAGCCAGCTCCTGGATGGGAAGTTTTTTCCCAAAATCTTTTCAGAGCCTTCCAAGCCCTCCAGTCTTAGGTACTTCTTCCAGTCCCTGTACAGACCTTAGAGGATTCTTAAGAGGAATTGTCTTTCTCTGATGAATCTCTTACCTATTGCTCCTAGATGGAATCCCCCAAGGACTTCATTACCCCTGCTGAGGAGGATTCCTTTAGTCCTGAGTCTCCAGGAGAGGAATTCTCCTTTGGGGATATCGTTTCCTTGATGAGAGAACACTTTTAATGGCAGGCCTCAGATGTCTCTGAAACCAAAAAGAGATGCTTTGAATTATTGCAGATGGACCAGTCGTCTCCATCTGCAGTCCCTCCCCTGCTCCCAGCCTTTCACAATGCTTTTCTAGTGTCATACCAGATCCCTGACTCTCAGCCCCCAGCCTCAAAGCTGCCAGATAGAATCTATAAGGTTCCTCAGGATACACAGTTCCTATTCAAGAGCTCCCCTGCAGACCCTACTGTCATTGCAGTGCCAGCCGGTAAATCATCCAGACCGCTGCCCTCTACCTCTCTGTTCCCCACTGACAAGGACAGCAAATGTATGGATAGACTAGGGAAGAAAGTATATACTTCTTCCAGTCTAGCCACCAGAGCCCTAAACTATCAAATTCACATGGCTAGGTTTGTTTTAGATACCCTATATAAAGCCTCTGCACTCATTCCAGATGTGCCAGGCTCTCTGGCTAAGTCACAACTCTCTGCCCTACTCTCTACCGCCTCTCAGGTGACCAGGCACGCCATAAAGTGCAGTTATGATGCAGTAGAGGCATCCTCCAAATCTGTAGCTTCAGGTTCTGTCCTGAGATGGTATTCTTGGGTGAGGCTACAGCCCCTTCCTATGGATGTCCAGACCAAATTGCTAGATGCACCTCTTGATAATAAGACTCTTTTCAGTGCAGCTTCTACAGAGCTCCATAAATCCCTACAAGATAAGAGCAAGAAGCTACAAAATCTTAAACATTTGCTAGTCTCTCCTGTTCCTAGATATCATAGGAACTACCCTCAAAGGATCTCCTTTGTTAGGAGGCAATCATCTCATTCCAACACCCAACAGGGCAAGGGACAGAGGCAACCTAGGAGACATTCCACTCCTAAACAAACTTCTGCCTCCACCCCTACTCCCTTTCGGAGGCAGCCTGACCAGGATAGAGCTCCTCCACTGAGACTCAAACCCATTACCCATCTCCATTCCCTTACCCCTCCGCCTCACCCTTTCCCTACCATCCTGGGGGAAAATAACCTCAGAGGCTTGGGTCCTTTCCATTATCCAGAAACCATACTTTATGACTTGGTGGACACTTCCTCCCTTTCAGGGGATACCACAACTACCCACAAATCAGCTTCATCTCTTCCCACCAGTTGTAGAACAGCTTCAAGCTCAGGGCACCATAGAAAGAGTACCTCCAGAACAGACAAACAAGGGATTTTACTCCAGGATGTTTTTGGTTCCAAGGAAAGTTGGCCCTTAGAGGCCATTCCTGTATTTGTACTCAGTCTATTCCTCAAGGTGCCTACCTTTAAAATGCTAACCTTGCAGCATCTCCTACCCCTCATCCCTTACCAAGCCTTCATGGTATCCCTGGATCTGAAGGATGCTTACCTCCATATCCCTATTCACCCCAGCTACAGGGCATTTCTACTATTTTCAATGGGTTCCTTGCATTTTCAGTTTTCTGCATTGCCATTTGGGTTTTCCACAGCCTCCAGAGTATTCATAAAGTGTCTAGCCCCAGTCATCGCCTACTACAGAGTGCAGGGCATTCAAATATATCCATACTTAGCCAAACTCTTGATCCCTCACCAGGATTGCCATACCCTCCATCACCACCTAGGCATGGTGTCCATTACCCTGGCAAGCCTAGGATTCACTGTGAACCAGGAAAAATCTCACCTGATGCTCACCCAAGACCTGAATTTCTTAGGATGCAGGATAAATACAGATCAGATGGCAGCTTTCATTCCTTGCCAGAAGGTGGAAGCCATCACACATTACCTCCAATCACTCCTCTCTCTCCAAACCTTAATAGCCAGGGAATTCTTGAGGGTCCTAGGCCACATGACATCCCTGATACCCATGCTCCCCTTAGCAAGGCTGCATATGAGAAAATTTCAGTGTGTACTAAGGAGTCGGTGGAACCAACATTCTCACCCCCTGGATACTCCCCTTCCTCTCCTCCCATGCCTGAAAAAAGAGGTGCAATGGTGGATTACAGCCATACACCTCAACCAGGGTATATCTTTGCAGATTCCCACACCCTGTCAACAAATCTTCACATATGCTTCAGACCTGGGTTGGGGAGCAGTCCTGCAAACCCACAACAAACAAAACAAAATTCCGGGAAAGTGGTCCTCTCTCAGATAAAGGGATCACATCAAGATCAAGGAGATGAGGGTGCTTCTCTTAGTCTTGCAAACCTTCCATCCAATCCTACTACCAGGCACCTTTAAAAGTTGTTGCAGACAACATGACTGCCCTATGATATGTCAACAAGCAGTGTGGACAAGGTCCTACCCTCTCTGCAGCCTGGCAATTCAGATTTGGTCCCTGGCAGCAGAATTGCACATTCACCTGCAAGCAGTGTACATTCCTTCAGCAGAGAATGTGATGGCGGATATTCTCAGAAGAAGTTCTGCACCGTCCCACAAATGGATGCTTCACAGGGAGGTGTTTTTGGATCTCATTCACAAATGGGGTATTCCTCAGGCAGATCTGTTTGCCCCTCCCAGAACAGGCAGATGCCTCTGTTTTGCACAAGGGATCCAAATCCAGAGACGTGGAGGGTGATGCCTTCTCTTTTTCTTGGGTGGGGATGTATCTTTATGCCTTTCACCCCTTCACTCTGATTCAAAGAGTCCTTCTGAAGATTCAGAGGGACAAACCAAAAATCCTGCTGGTAACTACCTTTTGGCCAAGACAGCATTGATTTCCCCTTTATCATCTACTAGCCAAGGGCAATCACCACAGGTTACCCCACTGATTCAACCTATTCACACAAGACAGGGAGTCACTCATACACGTTCAGGTGCTCAACCTCAGACACACTCTATGGGTGATAGAGTTCTGATCCCCTTCAGACACCTATATTCAGAGGATGCACTCAATGTCCTGCAGGAGGCCAGGAAACCTAGTACCAGGAGAAATTGTGGCAAAATATAAAAGATTCTCCAGGTGGTGTCAGAAGAAAAAAAGGACCCCTTTCTTATTCCTGTACCTATGGTCCTTTCTTACTTGTGTAAGCTACTACATTCAGGGCTGACCTACTCTTCTGTGAAGGTACACTTGTCAGCCATTTCCACCTGCTTCCCCTTGGTTCCTCCCTTGGCGTGCAGATTAGAGGTAAAACTATTCTTAAGAGGGGTCCTCCACATCAGATCACCTAGAAAACTGATACCACCTTCATGGGACCTTAATTTTGTCCTTTAAAAACTCACACTACCTCCTTTTGAACCAGCTCACTCAACATCACTGACACTATGTACTTGGAAAACAGTACTGCTGGTAGCCCTCACATCCACTAGGAGAGTCTCAGAAATCCAAGCCTTGATGGTTAATCCCCCTTACCTCATCTTCCATAAGGACAGGGTCTCACTCAGGACTAACCCCTCGTTCATGCCCAAGGTGGTTAATGAACTGTCCTTAAATCAAGCCATTAACTTCCCTGCCTTTTTCCCTCAACCACAAAATCCATCTTAAAAAGCACTACATTCCTTTGATGCTCATAGGCAGCTTAGGTATTACCTGGACAAGACCAAATCTATTAGAAAGTCTGACCAGTTGTTTGTTTCCTTTCACCCAAGGGCCCCGGGAGCAGGCAATTTCAAAGCGGACTATATCTTCATGGATTTCTAAAGCTATCTCTGTCTGTTATTCCTTTCATGGAAAGGTTTTATGTACCAATGTGAGTGAGCATTCTACTAGGGCAGCTGCCTCTTCAGTAGCCTTTTTCAGGGGGGGTGGACCATGCTTCCATACTGGAAGCAGCCATTTGGTCCTCAGTCCATACCTTTGCCAAGCACTACAATCTAGACTTGGTCTCCAGAGCCAGATCTGGGTTTGCTAGGTCTATTCTACAGGGTCTCATAGACCATGCCCCTCTACCTTCCTCCCAGGCTCATACCTAAAGCTTGGGTACTCTCCCTACTGTTATGAATACTGCAACATGAGAATAGAAGGACATAGAATAGTTGTGTAAGAACTTACCACAACCTTAGATGTCGTTCTCTTCCATGTTGCAGTATTCAGTTCTACCCTCCAGCCCCCTCTTGCTCTGTATTGTCTATCTGGAGTGTCTTTCCCTTCCTTCTCCACATCCAAACACACATACACTTACTGGGTTCCTTTAGCCTGGTGGCATATGTGGGTCTGAAAAGCGTCCCTTTCCTGCTCCCCAGGGGTACTACTGTATGTGGCAGTCATTTCTGAAGGGGGTACATGCAGACGTCACTTTTATAGCCTACATTAGTTTATGGCCTTGACAAGCAACATAGTACATACCCCTCCTCCTACGATTTTGGTATACTGGCCGGATATCCAGTGCTGCAGGCAGCAACCTCCTTACTGTTATGAATACTGCAATATGGAAGAGTAGGACATCTAAGATTATGGTAAGTTCTTGCACAACTATTCTTTATATCTCATTACAGGCTACAGGGTATCCACATTTTTCCATATTTAGATGACTTGTTTATATTTTCAGTCTTTTTCAAAGTGTCAGGAATCTCTTACTTGGGTGAGAGATCTCTTACACAAGCTGGAATTCCAAAACAACATTCAGAAGTATTTTTTGAAACCTTCAAACAGGCTAGTGATCCTGGGGAGATCATTGTCAGTTTACTGCACTGCTCTTTGAGTTGCCCATTACATCCAGAATATTTACATTATCTCTGACTGCAGTGACAGCCTTTTGCGGGGTATTCCAATTTACCCTAGCTAGAATATTGTCTTACACTAGCAGAGTCTTCTCAGGGTGCCTTGAATGCTCTGAATTTCACCCTGAATTGCTTCAGTGATATAGGCCTGATGGTCAAGAAGGAGAATTCCTCCCTGATTCCCTCTCAGAGTGACCTTTCTGTGCAGGGCGTTCCTCCCTTAGGACAAACTGGACATGTTGAAGAGCCACTTCAGCAGCTTCCTCCAAAAATTGAAGATTACAGCCAGTGAGTACATACAACTTTTAGGATACATGGCAGCATGCATTTTGATGGTTCTCTTTGGCATGCCTGCAAATGAGGAAACTCAGTGGTTCCTAAAACACATGGAGTCAACACTTGCACCAGTTGGAAACCAGTGATCTGATGCTGTCATTTTCATTCATTCCTCAACAAACTGGTTTGGATCCTACCCTTGGATCTGATTTGACCACTTTTTCCAACTCATGGAACAGTGAAACTCTCGAACTCCTCCCATACCTATAATACACTAGTCCCGATCTTGTTTGCCGCTTTTGCGTACAGACATGGTCACTGTAAGCTCTCAAGCATTAGTAGGTTTTTGTGAGTAAAATTAGAATTTTCTTTATCTATTTATCCCTTTCTTAGAACAAGGGAGGATACATGGAGAATTTTTTTACTTTCTGCACTTTTTAGTGTAATTCTGCAGTGCCATAGTTGGTAATTTCCCTTCCTTTTTTCTCTCTTATACCTTTTAGGTGCATTTGTATATTATCATTGTTGGTAATACTTCCCCTTTTTCTTTTTCTATTCAAAAACAACCAGTCAGAGGAAAGCAGCAACACTAGAAATAAAAAAAGGTGCTACAAAAGAGGCATCCAGGAGGTCTCCCCAAATGAGAGAGTCCTAAACTTGCTCAAGAGTCTTTTTAGTGCTAAAGAAAACAGGGGATTGGAGACCAGTTTTGGATCTCAGCATTCTGAACAAATCAGTTCAGTACAAGAAGATCTAGATGGTCATGGTCCAGTCCATTCTGCCTTGTTTGCACAGTGATGACTAGATCTGCTCAATAGATCTTCAGGATGTGTACTATCATATAAAATTGAACAGATGATCCAGAAGATACTACACTTACGGCTGGGAGCCAGTCATAAGCAATTCAGAGCTTTTCCCTTTGGTCTCACCACAGCCCCAGGGTGTTCACAAAATGCATAGCAGTAGTGATAGCTCACTTGAGACTGCAGGGATTTTGGGTTTACTTGGACTACTGGCTCATAACCGCTCTGACCAGGCATCATTATGTACTCAAGTTATGCTCTCACTTGGGAATTACTATCAATCACAACAAATCTCAACTAAAACCAAGTCAGATATTGGAGTTCGTCTGAGTTTTGTGCAACACAATATCCTTGACAGCCTCCCTTCCTTTGCCAAGGGTACAAACCATACGATTCCAGGTAAAAAAAAATCATTCAAAATTCCTCTCTCTCAGCTTGATTGATCCTTCAAGTGTTGGGATTAATGTCTGCTGCTATAATTTTGGTTCCTCTAGCAAGATATCACATGAGAACTTCTCAGCAAGATATCACATGAGAACTTCTCAGTGGACCCTGGAAACTCAGTGGTTTGTTTCTTACCAACTTTTATCCACCCAAATCAAGATAACTCAGGCATGCAAAAATTACCTCCTTTGGTGGATTTACTGTAATCAGATAGTGCAAGGTCACCTCATCATTCTTCCTCATCCCAAGGTCATAGTTACCATGGATGCTTCCCAATTTAGGTAAGGGTGCACTTCTTGGGAAAGACAGTCCAAGGCACATGGTCCCCTGAAGAGACTAATATGCATATCAATGTCCTAGAAATGACAGCTGTACTCTTAGCATTGCAGGCCTTGTAAGATACTCTCCCCTCCAGGACCCTTATGATTCAGATGGACAGTATGTCAGAGGTCTAGTATCAGCAAACAAGGAGGAACCAAATCTTGTCCCCTTTGTCAAGAAGCTTTGAGAGTCTGTTAATGGATGATCTCATCCAATTCATTTCTGATAGCAACTCCCATTCCAGTGAAATCCAGTGCAATAGCAGACAAGTTAACAGGTCCATTCTAATTCCTTTGATGGGTCAACCCTGCTGTGACCTCTTTGCATCTCCCCTGAACAAGTGCAGCAGGTTCTTTGCCCTGATCCTCCCACCGGGGGAATCACCAGAGATGCTCTTCTCCACAGTTGGCCCCCTGGTCTCCTCTACACCTTTCCCCCAGTATCTCTGATCCCCAAATTCCTTAAGAAAGCATCTCAGTTGAAGAGCACAGTCATCCTCATAGCTCCTTAATGGCCTCATCAGATTTGGCTCCCCTTTCTTTGGCTTTATCTGTTTTGCCTGCCATGGATTCTGGATCCAATTCCAGACCTCCTGTCTCACCTGACAGATATGATACACCTGGACATTTTAGGCCTAAAGTTGACTGCATGTTTTCTGTACTTCCATCGATAGTTAGACAGCCCAGGCTCTCCTCCCTCCTGTCTGCCACATTCTTTTGTTTTCCAACAAAGTTTTCACTAGAAGAATTTACAAAAATAAACAGAAAAGATTTGTTGTTTGGGTGCAGCAAAATGACACTGATCCCTTTTTAGTGCCAGTACCTATAGTTCTTGAATTTTTAGCTACAATTTGTAATGAAGGTGCTAGATCTTCAACTAAGGTTCTGCTGTCTGCCATTTCTAATTTTCATATTAGAGTAAATAATTCTTTAGCTTCTTCCAAACTTTGTAAGGCCTTTATAAAGCGGAACCTTTCTTCCTAGACCCCCTTTTAAAGATTCCACACTCCTTGGGATTTGAATTTGGTTTTACAATCTTTGACCCAGTCTCCCTTTGAACCATCAGCCAAGTTTGAACTAAAATTTTTATCCTGGAAGACCGCCTTTTTAGTGGCCATTACCTCTGCTAGAAAAGACTCAGAACTTTAAGCCCTGTATTCTAAGTCTCCTTATTTGATTTTTCGTAAGGATAGGGTATCCGTATTAACCAACCCATCCATCCTTCCTAGGTGGTGTTAGAATACAATAACAATCAATCAGCCTTCCAGTTCTCTTATTAAATTTCTCACATTTTGGAAAATCAGAATAATTGTCTCCTTTTTGTTTTCAGAATTGGGCAAATCAGTTACTAAAGTGACTTTAGACAAATGGCTAACTGCTTGTATTTTCTATACAAAAAATTGTTTATATTTGCCAAAACCTCTAAAGGCTCATTCCACCAGGCCTATGGCAACTTTTTCTGTATTTTTATCCAGATCTTCATTGGACGGTGTTTGTGCAGCTGCAACTTGAGCTAATCCTCATACCTTTATTGCTCACTGTAAATTGGATCTGGTTTCTAGGGAAACAGTGGCCTTCAGCTCAGACATGCTCAAGAATATCCTCCCTTAGAGTCCTCATAGGATTTAGGTAGCTGGGGACTCTCTCCCCATTTGTTGAGGAATGAATGAAAATTACAAAAATCAGATAAGTTATGCGCTCAGCATAACATTCTAACTGTGTTGTCCATTTTCATTCTTCCTCAAACCCCCTTCTGCCCACCCCCTACTAATTTGACTTCTGGAAGGATTAGAAGATGAGTAATCACAAAATCAGTCACCACCAACCACCTTAAAGAAAAACTCTGTAAGGTACCAATAAAGGCTATCCTACTTACTGAATGTATATAATCCAAATGCGATAGCCAAGTTACATACACAAGCTTTTATTACGAGCCAAGCAAAATAAATAAAAGCAGATTTAGCGCTTTCATCTCCTAAAGCGGAGACTTCATCAGAATCATCTGCTTTACCATACTTCCATCATTTAAATGTTAAAATTCATTCCATTGGTTGGTCAATTAATGATCTACTTTTAACCCATAAGGGTCCAATAAGTTATAGTATATAAAAAGTTCATATTGCTATTGGTATTTTGTAATATAAATAACTAAATATAACATTAAATACATAAATAAATGCAGATCAATTAATAATAAATTATTTCACACACAATAGAAGCACCCTACTACAGTTCCTAAATGCACTAAATTATATAACACTAAGCATAAAATAATAAAGCACAGGTTCACGTTTTCCAATAATAGTAAATCAAAAGCTGTACATGTAAAATTGTAAATGTTATATATATATATATATATATCTCATTATACAAAAAATACTACTGTGCATTGCATTTCATCTTCTAAAATTCATATTTAAAAAAAAAAAAAAATATATATATATATATATATATATATGTATATATATATAAATGAATTAATAATTAAATACATTGTTAAAATTCATAAGTAAAACCACTTATTCATATGAATAGTTAAATATAACATTGTTGAATATAAATCAGTCTATAATATATAATGGAATTAATGTTGCTTAACACCCCGGGAATAGCATTCGTATATTTTATATACATTTATTTGGGTCTAATGAAAGTAGCTTTAATGCTGGTGTAATGGTAATATGATCATTAATACCTGGACTATTACAAGCGCCCAGTCTTAGCTGCCATATAATTTCCCAAAATTCCAGGTATGTCTCCCAATCACCTCCCCTTTCATTATGCCTAACTTCTTCTAAAACCTAAAATTTAAAGTCCGTATTCCTACATTTTAACATGTGTCTATTTAGGGCATTATTTTCATTCTTTTTGTTTATATCCCGTATATGTTCATATATATACGAACTCTTAAATTCCGTTCGGTTTTACCCACATAATATGCCCAACATGTTTTACAATATGCCAAATACACTACTCCCTTTGTGTAGCTACTAGAATATGTGTAAGCTTAAAATGAATACTGGGTATGGTCAGTTCCTTTGTGCCAGCTATAAATGGACATTGAGCACATCTCCACACATTTAAAAGTACCAAGTCTTACACATGCCCCATTTCTGTTATCACTCTGTTTTTTCTCTAATATATATTTTTAAATTCATATTTCTTCTAAAACTATATTTTAAAGGTTTTTGAAATACTTCCACTCTTGTTGGCATTCTACTAAATATATTCCAAATCCCATTAATGCATTTCTTTATCCACCCCATATCTGCATGGTAGGTGAATGTTAAATAGGGTAGTTGTGTTCCAAGTTGTATATTATTCTTTAATCCACTATTTCTTATGATATGTCCACTAGTCAATAGTGGTAAATACTCCATACCCCATTTTTCTATCACATCTTTCTTAATAGCTTCAGTCATCATATCTGGGTACCCCCTTTCCTTAAACATATTGTGAACATTATGCACTTCTTTCATGAAGTCCATCTTATCCAATGTCATTCTTGCCACTCTAATCATCTGCCCCTTTATGATATTCTTTTTAAGGTAGTGGGGGTGATCACTTTGGTAATGCAAGTATGAGTTGGAATAACATTCCTTTCTATGTATGTTGGATCTATATGTCTTATTTTCATAATTTTTATTAATCCTAACATCTAAATGTATTTCATCCATTTTAGTTTCAAATGTAAATTGTAAAAAGTCAGTACTATGATTTATAAAATTCATAAATTCATGTATCATCTCCTGAGTACCTTCCCATAAGATGAAAATATCATCCAAAAAACGGTAATACCTCACAATGTTATGACAAAATCTGGATTTAAGTACATGTCATTCCCAATATAACATAATTATATTGGCATATATAGGGGCACAGGCTGAGTCCATAGCCACCCTATGTAGTTGATATATGTCCCCCTGAAAATAGATATAATTGTATTTCAATACTAGTTCCATATTTTCTAATCATCTGGGGTCAAGAAATCAAATTCAACAAGCATTTTTTCAAACCATTCCAAACCTTCATTGTGAGGTATTACCGAAAGTAAATCTTTAACATCTATTGTTAGGAATACAAGATTGTCCTTGATTGGACTAGTACCAATTTTATTAAAAAAATCCCATGAGTCCACCAAAATATGTGGACACTTGGGATAAAACTTCTTTAGTTTTGTGTCCACATATATAGCTAAAGGTTGGGTTTTTGACCCTTGTGAAGTAACCATGGGTCTCAAAGGGGGATTTTCCAATCCTTTATGTATTTTGGGGATGCCAAACATTGCTGGTATTACTGGTTTAGGTACACTAAGAAAATTAATTAAATTGATATCTATCCATCCTTATAATAATCTTCTAACATCAGGTCTATTCTTTTGTACAATATATTTAGTTCATTCCTTGAAACAATACCATACCTTTTGTCTGCATCCAAAATATTTAACATCCTATTAGTGTAATCCCATTGATCCATTAGCACTACCCCCTCCCCCTTTGTCAGGTTTCATCACCCTAATTCTCCAATTATTACTTAATTCTTAGAGTATTTCCTTTTCTTGTGTTGTTAAATTACTTCTAGTCACCTTTTTCTTGGCATATTCATTCCTTGCCATGCTTGTAACGCACATTTCAAAATTA